>NC_137064.1:26789236-27080473 GCF_032717465.1 Coenobita brevimanus | reverse complement strand
GTGTGCATCAGGGGTCAGTTTTGAGTCCTAAGTTGTTTATCATGGTACTTGAAGCCCTCTCACATGACTTCAAAAGCAGATTCCTGTGGGAGATGTTGCATGCCGATGATTTGGTGTTGATTGCAGAGAATGAAAGGGAAGCAGAGGAAAGATTTAGGAAGTGGAGGGATGGTATGGGGCACAAGGGCTTAAGGGTAACTGCAGATAAAACAAAAGTGATGATATCTAGGGTTGGTGGCGGTACTGTCAAAGACGAGGGAGAGTGGCCATGTGCAGTTTGACACGAGGGCGTGGGAAGTAATTCCATCTTGTGCGGTGTTTGTGATAAATGGGGGTGCAAGAGATGTAGTGCTGTCAGAGTTATACTGTGAGATACTGCTGATTTTATGTGTACGGCGTGTCGGGGAGAGCAGATGGAGATTGTCAGGCGTGAAAGGATTGATCTTGCTGGTGAATCTCTTGAGTGTGTGGAAGAGTTTTGTTATTTGGGAAACATGTTGTGTGCTGGAGGTGGGGCTGGAGCTAGTTCTGTGGCTAGGGTGAGAAGTGGTTGGAAGAAGTTCAGGGAGCTCTTGCCTCTCATGACATTGAGAGGACTCTCCCTACGTGCTAAGAGGTCTTTGTATGCAGCATGTGTTAGGAGTGTCATGCTGTATGGTAGTGAGACCTGAGCAGTAAAGGAGGAGGATATTCGCAGGCTTAGACGTACAGAAATGACAATGATTAGGTGGATGTGTAGTGCATCTGTGTGTGCAAGGTCTGAGGGGGCTGGGTTTACGATGGAAGGGTTGAGAGGTAGGATGGGACTGGAATGTATTGGTGTTATGATGAGCAGAGGTAAATTGAGATGGTTTGGGCATGTGGAGAGGATGGGGGATGATAATTGGGTGAGGATGGTGAGAAATGTTAATATTGGGGGTGGGGTTATGAGGGGTAGACCGAGAAAGACATGTGATGAGGTCATTAAGTGTGACCTCAGGGTTAAGGGACTGAACAGGGAGGCTGCAATAGATTGTGCAGCATGGAGAGCCGCCATTAGGTGACCAAGGCCGACTCATGCAAGCATGTTGGAGCCTTTAAAAATGAAACGATTATTATTATTATTATTGTTGTTATTACTATTATTATTATTTATTATTATTATTATTACTACAGACTTCGCAAATTCTTACTGCCATGTAATTAAACCTTACTGTTCCCAGGTTATATTGTTCTTGCTGCTAACCAGATACTTTTGTTAATCAAAGTTTGGAAGGAAAGGACTAATGTGTACTATTTTTTCAGGTGTGTTAATTGACCCAGCTGTGGAAACTGCCAACAGAGACGGAGAAAGGGGAGAAGAAAACCACAACCAGCTGCCAAATTAATACCAACCAGCTGCCCAATCACGGTAATACCAACCATCTGCCTCCACTCTCAGGTAAGTGTCCTATTGTGACTTTTTTGAATTTTGCCAAAGGGACCTGTAGTATGGGGCCTTCTGCTCTTGTCATAATATACTTGCTGCCACCAGACTCTTTCATTTATATTAGGAGACGGCCATCATTGTGAAGGAATCTGTCTACTACCCAGTTTCCCACTATCTATCTGTTTAAACTGCCATCTGTCCTTATTCAGTGCTGAGTTGTAACAAAAGATTAACACAGGAATAAAAGCCAGTCATGAAGAGTTCGGTAAATAATGCAGAGCCGTCGGAATTTCTTGTTCTGCTGGGAATAAGGAAGTACTTGAGGGACTATAACCAAGGAATTGAGCTAGACAGATGATGTAAAATGGATTTGTTCATCTTAGGTCTTGTGTACTCGTAGTAGTTCAACCCCAGGCACAGCAGAACATTATCCCAGTGGACTGCAGGCTGAGTTACCTTTCTGTAGTCCATCATTCTCCTCTTGCGGGATGGGTGTGGCATTGAGAAGTGTAAATGTAGTCGGGCAGCCCTCCCCCCCCATCCAGCACCAATACACAAGGGGTTAATTAAGATCCATATTGAACTCCTCTACAGACAAAAGGATTAAGTTTGAACACACTTGAGATTATCTCCTAAATCCTTGCCTTATTTTCAGGGTCCGTCTGTGTTACTCAGGCTGCTGTTCCTGCGATTGCTGAGTTGGTGCTGGCGTTGATCCTGGTGGTGCTGCTGTGCTGGCGTTGATCCTGGTGGTGCTGCCGTGCTGGCGTTGATCCTGGTGGTGCTGCCGTGCTGGCGTTGATCCTGGTGGTGCTGCCGTGCTGGCGTTGATCCTGGTGGTGCTGCCGTGCTGGCGTTGATCCTGGTGGTGCTGCCGTGCTGGCGTTGATCCTGGTGGTGCTGCCGTGCTGGCGTTGATCCTGGTGGTGCTGCCGTGCTGGCGTTGATCCTGGTGGTGCTGCCGTGCTGGCGTTGATCCTGGTGGTGCTGCCGTGCTGGCGTTGATCCTGGTGGTGCTGCCGTGCTGGCGTTGATCCTGGTGGTGCTGCCGTGCTGGCGTTGATCCTGGTGGTGCTGCCTGCTGGAGTTGATCCTGGTGGTGCTGCCTGCTAGAGCCGGCGGTGCTGGCTCAATTTTTCTCATCATGCAATGTCTATACCCAAGGGTGGTTGGGGTTTATCGTTAACGTAATGCCACTCGGGGATGAGTGTGGCTTGTCACTCTCATCTTGAATGTCGGGACCAACTTGCCCAGCCCTGGGCTCCTTCGCTGCTCATAGGGCGATACAAAATTGTGTGGTGAATGTTGAAAAATACTCAGTGGCCTCAAAACTCGGGAAATACCTCTGATAGATATAGAGGTTCCCTGTGCCGTTGATCCTGAAAACCTTTCTACATCTTAGTTCCTTCTACTACAACTACAGCTACAACCACCCGTCTGAAATGTGAGTTAGAAAATTTTTGGTTGGTTCATCTTGACTTGGCGGAGAGTTTTGTCCTTGGCAGCCTAATTTCATCGGCCAGAAGCAGAGTAAGACAAGGGTAGCAATACTGTGGCTCTGCATCCTTTCCAGATCACTTTTAAGCCAAGTTGAGATGGACAGAGTATAACAGTTGCTCCCCTACTTACGATATTTTAATAGAGAACTCCTGACCCCATCGTTGGCTGGGAAGAGGAGTCAGGAATGATGATGATAATGCCTAATGATGATTTTAATTATGATCAGTGGCAGTGCTGGGCTGCATAACTAGATCATTCCACCACTAGGGTATACAAGACCAGTTAACTTAGTCTAGGTACTGATTTTACTTGCCTATTGATGATGACTACGATGATTGATGATAGAATAGTTAGTGCTAGGCTCCATAACTAGATCATTCCACCACTAGGATATAGAAGGCCAGTTAACTTAGTCTAGGTGCTGATTTTACTGGCCAATCAATGACGACGATGATTGATGATGAGCTAGGATGATGCAGTGCCAGGAGTCAATCCCTGGCACTATCAGGCTGGCAACCACACAGCCGAATGAAATCTCAAGCCGATAAGTGGTTAATCTCAACAGCAATTCTTCTTAGCTCTTGTTCGTAAGTGGGAGAGCAAATGTCTTTATTCCAACTAACACCAGATGGTTTTATTCAACTGAGAGTGATGCGTTGGGGGTCTAAGGATAATAATGAGCTTTATTTTTAACGTATTTTTGTCTTAAATGTCAGGACGAACTTGCCTAGCCCCGGGTTCCTACGCTCCTCTGTGGGGTGACGTGGGATTGGATGATGGCTGATTGGATGGATTTTTAACTTATTTATAATCGTCTATGCTCAATTATCATACTTCTTGCACCGTAACGTGGCCTGGGATTTGTCCATTCACCTGCTTTTTCATATATCTCTGTGGTAGAATAACACAGTACTACATGTTTACATCCATCCCACTGCACTTCTTCATGACTAGCATTCTGCTTGATAAACTATTGCTAAGATGCTTATTTTATGCCTGGGTAGAGTAACAAGAGTACAGTAAGAAAATTCCCCAGGTTTACCAGTAGTAGATAGTTTTGAAACCTTTCCCCTGCACTTCATGATTAGCATGTCTCCTTGCTAAGGTGTTGCCTCAGCTTAGCAGTATTTCAAGCTGATAGATAAAGTACACAGATAGGTAAACATTACACAGATGCACATAGATAGTAGATATATTGCAGTAAATGTTAGCTAGGTAGATACCTGGTATACTGCAAGAATTTTGTGATGGAAAGGTTCCTCATGTTATTTTTTATGCCTTTGACTGCTAGTAGTGTTTCTCTCAGTTGAACAGTGTCTGGTGTTAGTTCAGTCAAAGTGGCTTGTCTTCTTTGTGGCTGGGGTGATTTCCTAACGTGATTTCTTAGCAAGCCTCCTGAGCCACCTAGAAGACACCCAAGTGAATTATGCATATGATTATTGCTTGATTATTATGTTGATGTTTGTATTGTAATTGATGCACAGTGGACAGATTTTTTTATAGCCTGTGGTTTGGCCAGTTGTTTGATACTTGTGTATATTGTCGCTATGTTGTCCGTTTAAATCACCCACACCAATCGACCCTGCAGTTCTGGCGTTACTCAATGTTTACGAACCTCGGCCCGTCAATTACCCTGTGTGGAAGTTGGAACGCTAAGTACCAGTATGCTTTTAAAAAAGATTAGCACCAAGTCAGACTGAGGAGATTAAAGTTGCGCCGGCAGTAAATGAACAAAAAGTCTGCATCATGAAGATAAACTTTAAAAATTGTGCGCCGAATTAGTTGCCATAATACTGTCGTGTAGCGTGGCCCCAAGTCCCTTTGCTACTAGTGGGGTTTTGGGGGATTGGGGATGTCTGGGGGGTTGGGTCAGTACTTTTACAGCACACACAACCCACCATTGTGTGCCATGATATATATCCGTTTTGACGTGGGTAATGAGTGCGGTCGGACAGTGAGAAGGAGTCCATCATTGCATATGTTGGAAGGATAAGTGGCACACAGGTGGATGATTATATAGGTAAACATGCACTCAGGCCTTGCTTGCAATAACCACGTTGTGGCCGTACAGTAAGGGGGCGGAATGCTCTATGAGGGGGTTGTGTTTGATGGCCAGTTTTTTTGTTTATTTTTTACGGCCTAGGCAATGCCTCAAGGATTGGGCATACGTTCTTAAGTGGATATTGCAAGCCAGACGTTGCACACTTTGTTCACATCTATCAGATGCTGGACCTCACATTCACAGCCACCCACTCATTCACCAATTTTTTGTAGCCCATTTTGTGAAGAGACCTGGGACTAGCTACTGACTAATTTAATACCGGATATTGCCACATCCAGGTGGAGCGCTGTAACTCTTTACACCACCACGTGACTGTCTAGTTGTATATTACCACCAAGTGTAGTAACTTATATCCTGGGTAGCCAGAAGCCACTTGGCTTGTCACTCATGATAGTCACGAGATGTCCACTTTGATTAGTAATCGTATCAAACAACCAGTTTCTATACCTGCTTCCGTCAGCTTTGAAAGAAGACATCTTCGCCAGATTCGAGTAAAGCGACTAAGGTTATAGACAACTGGCCAGCCATACACAACCATTGGCTATCAAATGTTTAGCATAAATCATGTCCTGAGCATGAGCAAAGTATGTAGACACTTCTCTGCCAGCTGTAGGAATGGAAGGTGTTGTTTGAGTTATTTTATGTGGTAAGGACTGCACATCAACGTTACTATTCTTTCCTAGTCCACCATTCTCCTGTATGGGGATAGTAAAGGAACTGAAGGCTGTTATTTTAATCTGACATTCAATATCTGATCATTGCCATATGAAGGTGTCTGTTCCAGGCATCAGGAAAACAGGCAACAGAAGGAATGTTACCCTCTAGTCATTTGGGGAAGAGTGGTAAATATGAAATACAAGTTAGTGCTGGCAGAGTATTGTTGGCATACTTTTGCACATGCCTGTACATCACAAACAGATGCAGTTAAGTCCTGGTTATGTGCCACAGATGCTAAAAAATACAGGGTGGTTCATATATAACATGTCTGATCCCATGTGTTTTGTTGTTGTATTTTGAACCATACTTTACCCCATCCTTAGGTGGGAAGAAGAGGCTGGGATGATGATGATGACGATTGCAGTGATGATTTTAATAATAATGAATGATGATTATTATATTGACTTTGATTATTTGATGATTGATATGGTGGAGGCTCAGTCGGCTTTACCATCACTACCCTGCATCATTTTCTGTTTTCCATAACACTTTCTTACTTGATAGTGATTGCTTGTTTGCATCCATTGGTTGCATTTTTTTATCAAGTAATTTAATATCTCCTCTTGCATTTTCTTCAGTAATTGCTTAAAGTTCACTCATTTTGGTAAGAAGAGATTTTTACCCTCCACTGACTTTTATCTATTGCCAGACATCTCAGTCGCATAAGGGGAGGCCACAAACAAATTAAGTCCATGTCATTCTGTTTTCTGCTATTTGACTGCCCTCTCTCCAACTCACACCTCCCTCCCTTGTATCTCTCCACTCCAGTCTTCCGTCACTGCCATGGTCTCTCCTCCTCTTCACATCATATACATACCTTCTAGTCATTCTCTCATTCCCCATCCTCTACATGGCCAAACTATCTCAAAGTATTTCTCCTAATAGCACCACAGCACTTTTCTACTTCCTCATTTGTATATCTGTCTGTCCATAAAACTCCACACATTCCTCGGGTCATTTCCACTGCTCTCACTGTTGTGCCCTTCCAACAGGATCTAAGCCTCATTTCTCAACATCTTATCACAGCTTTCAGTGATCCAGCAACCTTTCTACCCTGCTGTACCCATTCAAGGACATCCTTCCATCCTCACTCATCACTCTAAAGTACTTGGATGCACCTTCATTATCTATTTCCCCACCATCCAGTCTCACTCTGTATGCTGTGATTTTCCTCGAGACCATAACTTATCACATACTTATATTGTCTTTAGGATTCTGTTTCTTACATCCTCAGACTCATGCACCAAGCCATGCAGTTCACATTCATCACAATACAGTATCATCAGCAAGCAACAGCTCAGGAAGTTTCGACATCTTACCCTCCCTCACTAGATACCAATATATTCACATTCCTTCCTATTACCTCTCTTATAGCTTCATCCATATACAAATTGAACAGCCACTGAGACATGACATGCAGAAACACGACACACACAGACATGACACACAAAAGCATGGCACAAGGTATGACACAAACATGACACAAAGAGACAAGATTTTTGTCCTTATGCAGATTCATTTCCCTCACGTCACTGGCAGAATAAGATAGCACTGTGGCCCAACATCCTTTCCATAGCACTTCTTCATGACTAGCACCATATTAGTCATGTTTCAACTAGCATTTACAAAGGAGTGATGGTAATTTAATACCCAGTTAAATGGAGCATAATTAAGTTGTCAAAATACGTGCTTCCCTATACCCGCAGACTGAGCCGACAACACCAGATATATATGGGCAGCCCTGTATTTTGGTTTAGTAAATTGTGGGCTGCTGTTGCTGTGGTCCTGTATTCCTGGCTAAGTAGGACAGTGGCAGGTGTTTGGGTATGCCTGTATAATAGTGCTGTAATCAAACCACTTCTCTGAACCAACATAGCATCAATTTTAGCATTTTTGCCAGTACAGTATTTGCTGCCTAAGTAAAACAGTGTCAGTTGGTTGTAGCTTATCTGTGTGTGCTGATCATCTACCTTCTTGGATGAGATGTGGCTAAATGAGCTATGAAACTTTGCTAAGGATATATGCGTGTCATTTTCCAGAGTAAACTCCTGAAAGATGCACACACACGTCTGAAGAATATTAGAGGATAATCTTGGTTTTAAGAATTTTTGAGCTCCTATTGCGTCTTTTCTTTGATTAAATTCGAGTATTTAGTTTCTTCAGCATTGACTCTGATTCTTAGTAATTAAAATGAGCCAGGGACCACCACAACAGCAGGTATTATCAGCCCAAAAGATCGTAAATAACTGTGGCAAATAAAAGGACTCTGCAAAAAGCCATAGTGCTTGTTTACCCAACAATAAAAATGGGTGTTTTGTATATATTATCCCTCCTGAACTGTTGATGTTGGCTATTGTATATGTACGCCAATTGTTATGCCCATTTTCTTGTTATATTTGCATTATTATTATTATTATTACCATGTCATTGTGATGTACTGCACAGTCAGCCACAGGAAAAAATATGCTGAAAAAAATATGTACTCTTGTCCTTCTTTGGTTGATTGTAATTGGCAACAGGTCAACTTGAATTTATTTTTCTCAATCTCTATTTCCCTCTGCCTGTGACCTGAGTCTTGTAAATGCAATGTGTGCAGGAATTTCAGATGTAAGATATCTTGCATTTGGCTCTCTTTTGTGTATTATTTCTTGCGCTCTTCAATTTCTGCTTCTCTGCATTAAAAAGAAAAATGTATTGTCCTAAATAGCACTGAGATTTTAAAACTAACAAGCATCCTTAGTTAACGACCATTTATGTCAGAGGTTGATGAGCAACTTGAGTTGTTTCCCCTCATTTATATCCAAGAATAACAATCATTCTGAGTTTATTCCCCTCATTAAACATATCAGTTGATTCCCTTCATTTATATCCAAGAATAACAATCATTCTGAGTTTATTCCTCTCATTAAACATAGCAGTTGATTCCCTTCATTTAGGTGAGAGATTAACGAGATTTTTCCCTGCATATATACGAACATTTATCGTTAATACGGTTTATGTTTTTTTTTTTTTTTTTTTTTTATGTGGCTGACTATGTTTTATATATTGATGTGGGAGTGTTTTTTGGTGTCTGTTTCTGTTGATTTATTCTATAGTCAGTTAGCTTCACCTGAGAGAGATAACCGTTAGCTTTATGGCCAAGTGTAGTCAGAGTGGAGAGTTAATTTGACTAGTAACCAAGGAGACTCATCCGTACCCCATCACTTAGGCATAGTGAATTTTATACGTCAATGATTTAGTACTGAAGTGATAAAAGTTGCCTTGTTTTGTCAGATGGAAAAAAACTGACTATAGTTATATGTTGAATTGGAATGTTATACTCTTATCGGTACGTGGGAAAATGTGCGACGTGTTTGAAATTTTATAACTATATGGATTAGGGCGTCAGGCTATAGATAGATTGATAGATAGGTAGGGAGAGATCCTAGGGTGCCCATAGACTAAACTATTTTGATATATCTCTTCCTATCACACAGTCATTTGCCATATTTTCCTAAGCATGAGCAAGAACCAATTTGCTTGTCAGGTCTCTATCATCTTTCAACCCAGGGCATCTCAGAAATCAGCAGTATTATGTGTTGAGCAGATAATTTTGTGCAGTATGCCTAGCCCTGGCTTCCTACGCTCCTTATGGGGTGACATAGGATTGGATGATGGCAGACGATGTTGTATAAAGTTGCAAGGTCTCCAACATCACAGCCAATGGTTGATACGTTTTTAGAATTACTATCGTTATGCTGATTCTTAGGCAATGCTGTTGATATTTCTCCTTCATTGTTGCGTTTTCTTGGTCTGTGTATCGTTTGGGTGTTTGTGATGGTGTTGATGTCTGTTGGGTTGGGTTGTCGTGGTTTATGATTAGAGAGAGCAAGGATGTGTGATGTCCCCATGGTTTTGTGTGTGTGTGTGTGTGTGTGTGTAAGATACTAGGATTTGAATGGTAAGTGAATGAGTGTATGAGCCATTTCATTGGGCTTGCAGTTAGTTTCACTCTCTCTTGGGTTTCCTCTTTGCTTTATGGGCCCTATGCATTTTATCCATGTGTAAAAAAAAATAAACAGGTTAGGAGTGACTGCTTGAAAAAGAAAAAAAAATGGTTACGATGATTGAAAAATAATTGGTTACGAAGATGATGATGATGATGATGATGATTAGTCCACTTCACTAGGCATGGTACTGATAGTTCGCTCCCTTAATGCTTGTTTATTCTTTGTTCTTTAGTCCCACCTCATATATTTCTGTCAAGAGAGATAGAGAGACCCTGTTGTTGTAGTGCTAAAATCATTACATGCCTCTGACCCTCCTATCACCTGTATTGGCCGTCATAACCTTCCCTTCCAGCAAATTAATTCTCATGATAAATTGAATTCCTTTGTCAGTGGATGATAAACCTATTATATCAAAATTATGCTGTTTTGAAATATATTTGCTATGTATTAGTAAATCTTGGCTTGTAATCCCACTTGACTGACTACAGAAACCCTGGCAGCCCCAAAGGTATATGTTGAAGGATTGTATGTTGTGGTAGTGTGGTGTGGTGTGTGGGAGGAGGCCTACACTGTGGTACATGTGGTGAGTGTTTGTAGTAGTGTGTTGTGGTGAGGGGGGGGAGGCCTTACACTGTGGTAAATGTGAGTGTGGTGGGGTGTGGCAGGAAGCATTACACTGTGGGCATAGTGCATTGTGTGTGAGTTGTGTATTGTGTTGGCATTGAAGTACAGAAAGATGATGATTGTGTTGAAGTCTGGGTATACTCATTTCACTCTAACTTGGCACAAATTTTCATGTTTTGGTAGTTTTTTTTTTTAACGTGTCCCACTGGCAGAAACAAAACATTAGACCTGCATTTACTCCATAGCTTTTCATTGTGACAGGCATCATATTTTAATGCCTGTTTACTGTATTCTTACAACTCAGCATTCATGAGAGAGCATAAGCCATTTTTAGACCAAGTTAGAGTTGTGTTTCTCTGGGTATGGTTGAGTCTGAAGGGTGGGTGTCTGGTGATGGTTTTTGAAGGTTTCTGTTGTATATCTAGGTAGTAGCTATGTACCGTCTGAAATAGTAGAAATAAAGTTTAAAAAGAAAGAAAAAAAAAAAAAAGTGGATGACGGCCACAGCCACTTGGCGGTCTGCACTTGGGCTACTGGACAGCACTTAGGCCACCGGTATTGCAGATGGTCGGAGCCAGTGACCTGTACTGTGAAATTCCATATGCTTTTCACAGCACAGTTCCTTTGGAATGGGGGCCGTTTTAAGGGGGTAGGAAAAAATATGTATCCTTCTGAAAAATAGTGTTGGGTATAGGATGAGAATAGGTTGTAAGTACTCTTTGTAATGTAAGTTCTTATTACATGCTTTCCATAGCTGTTCTTCAAAACCAGCATCATAATTTAGTGCTTATATACTGTATTCTTACAATACAGCATCCATGAGAGAAAGCACAGGGCATTTTTAGATCAAGTTAGAGAAAAAAGAGAGAGAGAGTGTAAGTTGTGTTTTTCTGGATGTGGTTGTGTCTGAAGGGTGGGTGTCTCATGATGGTTTTTGAAGGCTTCTGTTTGGCTGTAGTGGCCATGTATATCAAGGTAGTTGCTATGTACCATCTGAAGTAGTAGAAATAAAGTTAGAAAAGAAAACAAAAAAAGTGGATGATGGCCACAGCCACTGGCGGATCTGCACTTCGGCTACAGGTATTGCAGGTGGACGGAGCCGGTGACCTGTATTGTGAAATTCCATATGTTTTTCACAGTATGGTTCTGTTGGAATGGGGGCCGTTTTAAGGGGGTAGGAAAGAAAATATGTATCCTTGTGAATTTTAGTGTTGGGTATAGGATGAGAATGTCTATCTATCTGTCTGCCTACTGCCAGCTGCCATAATCCCGTAAGGGGGGGCCATTTGACTTTTATTTATGGGGAGGGGCACTAACCCTTCATCAACCCACTTGTTGACACATAGGGAGCACATATGGTTTGATTATATGGTTACCACCCAGCATTGTAAACAGTTTCTTGGCTTATAGATTTTTTTTTAAGTACTTTTTGTAATGCAAGTTTTTATTACATGCGTTCCATAGCTCTTCTTCATAACCAGCATCGTATTTTAGTGTTTATATACTATTCTTACAACCCAGCATCCATGAGAGAGGCAATACGTTTGTGGCCATCCCGTACGGGATTAAGGCGTCTGGCAATAGATAGATAGATCCATGAGAGAGAGCACAAGGCATTTTTAGACAAAGTTAGAGTAAAGAAGGAGGGAGAGAGAGTAGGTGTATTCGTGTTTCTCTGGGTAGGGTTGTTTGTGAAGGGTGGGTGTCTGGTGATGGTTTTTGAAGGGTCCTGTTTTGCTGCAGATTTGTGGATGTCTGTAGTGGCCTTGTGTGCAATGTGAAATAATAAAAATAAAGTACTGTATATATATATATATATTTATTTATAAAAAAAAGCTGTGTACACTCTGAAATAATAAAGTACTGGAAAAAAAAAAAAAAAAAAAAAAAAAAAAAAAGAGGTTGACGGCCACAGCCATCGGCGGACTGCAACAAGTGCAGGTGGTCGTAGCCAATGACCTGTACTGTGAAATTCCATGTATTTTCACAGCACAGTTCCTTCTGAATGGGGGCCGTTTTAGGGGCGAGAAAAAAAATATTGACTATATCTTGTGAAATTTAGTGCTGGCGTGCAGTGTTATAGGCTTTGAATGGCTGTAGTGGCTAGGTAGGCAGTATGTACAGGATAAATTATTAACAGGAAAAAAGGGAAATAAGAAAAAAAGGAGGAAAAATAAAAATGGTTGCACATTTTATTTGGATTTAGGTAACTTTCTAATTTGGGGCAGTGGTCAAGTAATAGGTCTAGTACAACATCCTTGGTGGTTTGAATAGCCGTAATGCTTTTATGTTCCTCTGACAAAGTGGTGCCAGACTGGAGGGTCAGTTGAACTAGTAATCAAGGAGACTCATTCCTGTCTCAGTACTAAAAATTTCACTGTTTCATGGGATTAGTTATTATGAAGAGGTACATAGTGAGGTTGGGGGGAGGAGGCAGCCTTATAACTCTGTGTGGAGGTCTTGTCGGGTTGTAGTGGTGGTTTATGTGTTCGTGTTTTTCTGCATTGAGAGTCCTTTTTTGTCCTGTGTCTGTGTGTTTAGCCACGAGGGATTTTTGGCACTGAGAACACCAACTGGTATTGTAGTGGTATTGTAGTGGTGTTGGTCTGGAATAGGAAAGTCCTGGAGTTGATAATTTTGAAGCACTTATGTAGGGAGAAATATGTGAGGTAGTCAGGATTACAGAGGCTTAAATGGTCAGTGAGTGAGCATCTAGCCCTTTTCACTGGACATGGCCTGGTTATATCAATGCCACCACCTGAAGGTGTCTGCCCTGCACCGCAATTTTATAACAATTGGGTGCGTAAGGTGAGAAGTGTGAATTTCGGGGGTAGGGTTGTGAGGCAGACTGGAAAAAAAATACGAGACAAGGTCATAGGGTGGCTGCCAGAGATTGAGCATCATAGACAGCCACCATTAGGTGACTACGGCCAATGAATGCTTGTTGGAGCCTTCATGAATGGTACGATACAAATGATATACGAGTAAAAATACTGAACTGTTTCTACAGGCCCATCATGTACACCTCAGTATATATGTGCATAGCTTTGAAATACTGTATATATAAACACATCATCTGAGATCTAGTGGCACATTTTCCACACAATTAAAAACAGAATATGTGTCAATTGTGAGTTTTGTTTGTGTATTATGCCAGCAGTAAGTAATTCCTCATTTAATAATTGATATATATTCCCATAAATTGCTGATTGCTTGAAGTTAGGGTTGGGTCCCAGCAAGAGGGACTTTTTCTCCGGCATTTAAGGATCATATGCAAGACAGAACTAACTAGCAATATTTATTTGTGTTAAATTTAAAAAAATTATATTTTTAGATGAATTAACATTGATCTTTCACAGCACACCTTTGAGATTAATTAAGAAGTTTGTGAAAAGTGCATTTTTGAGTGACATTAAGAGAGAGACTGTGCTTAGTGAAAGTATCTTAAATGTGGAATTACTGATAGGGGTTTGCCAGTAAATTATTATTATTATTATTATTATTATTTGACCCACAAGCAGTTTTTGAAACATAAACTAATGATACCCCTTGCTGGCATTAATATTACAAAGGAAAACAAAGTTGAGTGTTTATTCTCTGTGTGTTTTAGTACTTCATATAGTTAAGTATTGTATTAGGCTTCCTCTTTTCCTCGTTGTTCTTCCCTTCCTTCCTCTTCCTCCCCGTATTGTATTAGGCTTCCTCTTCTCCTCCTTGTTGTTCTTTTCCTCTTCTTCCTTCCTTCTCCTCCTCCTCCTCATTCTTTTCTTCCTTCCTCCTCATTCTTTTCTTCCTTCCTCCTCCTCCTCCTCATTCTTTTCTTCCTTCCTCCTCCTCCTCCTCATTCTTTTCTTCCTTCCTCCTCCTCCTCCTCATTCTTTTCTTCCTTCCTCCTCCTCCTCCTCATTCTTTTCTTCCTTCCTCCTCCTCCTCCTCCTCATTCTTTTCTTCCTTCCTCCTCCTCCTCCTCCTCATTCTTTTCTTCCTTCCTCCTCCTCCTCCTCCTCATTCTTTTCTTCCTTCCTCCTCCTCCTCCTCCTCATTCTTTTCTTCCTTCCTCCTCCTCCTCCTCCTCATTCTTTTCTTCCTTCCTCCTCCTCCTCCTCATTCTTTTCTTCCTTCCTCCTCCTCCTCCTCATTCTTTTCTTCCTTCCTCCTCCTCATTCTTTTCTTCCTCCTCCTCATTCTTTTCTTCCTTCCTCCTCCTCATTCTTTTCTTCCTTCCTCCTCCTCATTCTTTTCTTCCTTCCTCCTCCTCATTCTTTTCTTCCTTCCTCCTCCTCATTCTTTTCTTCCTTCCTCCTCCTCATTCTTTTCTTCCTTCCTCCTCCTCATTCTTTTCTTCCTTCCTCCTCATTCTTTTCTTCCTTCCTCCTCCTCCTCCTCCTCCTCCTCATTCTTTTCTTCCTTCCTCCTCCTCCTCCTCATTCTTTTCTTCCTTCCTCCTCCTCTTCCTCATTCTTTTCTTCCTTCCTCCTCCTCCTCCTCATTCTTTTCTTCCTTCCTCCTCCTCCTCCTCATTCTTTTCTTCCTTCCTCCTCCTCCTCATTCTTTTCTTCCTTCCTCCTCCTCCTCCTCATTCTTTTCTTCCTTCCTCCTCCTTCCCTTTTTGTATTAGGCTTCCTCTCCTCCTCTTCCCCCTCTTATGGTATTAGGCCTCCTCTTCTCCTCGTTCTTCTCTCCCTTTTCTTCTTTCCTCTTCCTAACCTTACCACCCTGCAACCCACCCTACCACCCCCACCCTTGCTATGCCCTACCAGGTGTCCCTTGCTATTCCTGTCATCCTTGTCCTGTCCTTCCATCCCTGTTCTGTCAACCATGTCCTGTCCTGCCATCACTTACCTGCCCTGCCATCACTTACCTGCCCTGCACCCTTGCACTTTCCTTCCCTCCACTACACCCATGCAATACACTGTACAGCCATGCCCTCCCCTACACCCTTGCAATATGCAGCCATGCCCTCCCCTACAGGCAATATGCAGCCATGCCCTCCCCTACACCCGTGCAATATGCAGCCATGCCCTCCCCTACACCCGTGCAATATGCAGCCATGCCCTCCCCTACACCCCTGCAATATGCAGCCATGCCCTCCCCTACACCCTTGCAATATGCAGCCATGCCCTCCCCTAAACCTTTGCTATTCCCTCCCCTGCCCTGCCACCCCTGTCCTGCCCTACACACATGCACTGTCATCTGCATTCTTGCTGTGCCCTGCCATCCTTGGCCTGTCCTCCCCTCCTTGCTATTCTTACCCTGTGTCCTGCTGTTCTTGCCTAGGGTGTCCTGCCCTTCCATATCTGCTATTTTTTCCTTTGTGTGTCCTGCCCTTCCATCTCTTGCTGTATCCTGCTTGTCTTGCCTTGCTATGACCTGCCTTGTCATTTGTGCTGTGTCCTGCCCTGTTGTGTCCTTCCATCATCTGTGTCATGTCCTGCTGTTCTTGCCCTGTCATCTGTGCTGTGTCCTTCCCTGTCATGTGCTATGTCCTGCTGTTCTTGCCCTGTCATCTGTGCTGTGTCCTTCCGTTATGTGCTGTCCTGCTGTGTCCTTCCTTGTCTTCTGTGCTATGTCCTGCTGTTCTTGCCCTGTCATCTCTGCCATGTCCTGCTGTCCTTCCTCTGTCCTGCTCCATGTGTCTTTTGTTTGTTTTTAATATATGTTTCTTTTATTCTTTAATGTCTTTGTATATTGTCCTTTTAAGTTCATAATTTTTTCTAAGTGCTAAATTTTTAATATGTTATAAGTTACTTATATATGTATAGTACTTTGAAAAATATCAGAAAAAGAATACCAATAGACATGAATAGTACGAAGTGATGTCTCCTTCGTACTATTCATGTCTATTGGTATTCTCTTTCTGATATTTTTCAAAGTACTATACATATATAAGTACTATACATATATATGTACTATACATATTATAAGTAATATACAAAAAAGGTATATGTATATATAATAAAGACATTGTAATAATACATTGGTTTTATTTCCACTAAAATAGTACATTTAAGTGAAAAAAAAAAAAAAAAAAAAAAAAAAAAAAAAAAAAAAAAAACTATCTCGATAAATCGGCCAGAGAAATACGGACTGGTAACCCTGAGGGTTGCCAATCCGTATTTTCGTGGCCGATTTATCGAGATAGGTTCTGTGCCCTACCCCAAGATGCTTCCAAGAGCGTGCCCTTCAAATCACTGTGTAGATGCCATGTCTTGTATTGCTCTGCCCAGCTAATGCCAGGCAGAGCTATAAAAGAACACATGGCATACAACAGAGTGATCAAAAGGGCTACTTAACATGCATTGCTAAACACTGTGTGCACCATGCAACGTGTGTTTGCTAAGGCATGTTAAACAGGAAGCAATGCACCATTAGTCAACATGGCATACAGTATACCAAAGACATGAGCCAATTAACCCCTTCAGCATGAGGACATTTCATTCCTGCTGATGCCACACGATTTTATTCAGCTTGGAGTGCGATCTCATACTGGAGGGAACATTGCCTCCCTTCAGTATGAGAGACCCTTCCTAAGTTGAGTAAAATCGTCTGGCAGCAGCAAGAATAAAATCATCTGGGACACAGCAACAATACACTGAGAAAAGATGTAACAGTACTGAAGAGGTTCAAAAATACCAACATGGACTGGTTATGATGCAGGTTAAATATCAACAAAATCACATTCCACTGAACAATATTTACTCTTCACTAACTTAGCCCAATTTTTCATTCTTTTCCAGCTGTGTCACATAAGAGTAACTCGAGGCACAGAAACGCAATGCTATTACTCATAATCCTTTTCACACTGTGCCTACTATCCTGTTGTCAGAAAGTTACAACTCATAATTCAGGCTGGAAAGATTTAAAATTTTAGGCCAAGCTAAAGTTCAGAGTATAATCTCAAGCAAACAAATAAAACTGTAAAAATATATAATGGCCAAATTACTATAACAATGTGAAAGTGTGGACATGCTATATCTACCTACAGCCAGACACCTTGATCCTGTGAGGGTACATATCTCCTCCCTGTCCACTGCCATCTACTTGCCCTCACCCCAGATTACACCCCACCCCCCTTATCATATACCTTTCCATATCTATCTCATCCTCAGACCACCCACCCCCCCTGCCTCTCCCCCCACCTCACTCACATAACACCCTCCTGTTGAAGTTTCCTACTCTCCATTCAACCAACTTACATCCCCTCCCCTATCCCTCCATTTTCCTCACATACTCTCACCTAGTCAGTCTTTCACACTCCAACTTACACCCTCCTCTCCTCTCCTCTCCATCTCTATCTCATCCTCAGCTCCCCCCCACCTCACTTAAATACACTCTCCTGATTATGTTTGCTACTCTCCATTCCCCCAACTTACACCCCCCTCTCATATATCTCTCCACTCCATCCCTCCATCTCATCCTCAGTCTCCACCTCACTCACATACACTCTCAGAATTAATCTTTCTACACCCCCCTACTTACACCCTCCTCTCTCATGCACCTCACTCTATCCTTCCACCTCACTCACGTACAATCTAGTCTCCTACTCCACTCCTCCCCCTCAAACTTACATCCCCTCTCTCATATACTGTACCTCTCCACTTCATCCCTCCATGTCATCCTCAGTCTCCCCCTGCCACTTTCCCCACCTCCACCTCACTCACACAAACCCCTACTTACTCTCACTCTCCATCCCCCCCACTTACACCTCCCTCTCATACCTCTATTCCATCCCTCCACCTCACTCTCATACTCCACCCCCAACTTACACCCTCCTCTCCTATATACCTCCACTCATCCCCAGTCTCCCCCTCCCTCTTACCCCACATCCACCTTACTCACATACACTCCTAGTTAGTTTCTCTCTCCATCCCATTTCAATTTACAACATCCTCTACTCAATCCCTCAGTTTCCCACTGCCCACCCTCCACCTCATACACATTAGAGCCGATTCACACTACACGGTTCGTCTCCGTACAGCTTTCATACGTTAATTTTTTTTAAATAAATGGGGCTGTTCACACTATATTTTCCGTTTATTGTTCATCTTTTGTGCGCCTTTCACTCGTACGGATTGGCCACGTTTGGAAGAAATCTCTAACAAACGAAACGTATACATACGGAAACGCTCCGTACCTCCACCGATCAGTGTGATCATCGATACGTATCAGTCACGGTGTGTTTACAGACGACAAAGGACAACTTCAGCCTGTCACTGCTTTTGGCCGTGAACAGTACTATAAGCAGTCATGAGTGACGAGAAGTTATTAGAACTGGTCAGAGGCTACGAGGAACTATATGACATGGGCAACAGAAAATACAACGATAACCATGTGAAAGAAAAATATGGAAATTAATAGGAGAGGGGTTGGAAAAATTGGGTAAGATATTTAAATATTTCACTATTTTATTATAATAGTGCGACAAATAGCATTTTATCCTTCATCCTATTCATTACCATTCACAGGGTATCTCTTAACACCCTATCCATTACCATTCACTGGCTCTCTCTCAAGTAGCCTATTAATTACCATTCCCAGGTTCTCCCAACATCCTGTTCATAACCATTGGTAGGTTCTTTCTCAACCCTCTTTATGCCCATGGAAGAGAACCAGTGGGACTTCAAGAATCTTTTAAATTTCTTTTACAACGAATGCACCTTGTGGAGCATTTCCTCCCTGTCTAGTTATGTCTACTAAAGAGCTCACATTGTTCGTGACATTCATGGTTGTAACATCAGTGGCATTGTCACCTAAGTAGTTGTGCAAAAATGAAAGTTGCAGCAAGCTGCTTTACACTAATTTCTGAGCCTTCTTGTCGGAGCCACAGCTGCACGCAGACTGACGAGATCATGGACGTATAGTGTGAACAGTGACATAGCAAATGAACCGTAACCCTACGAAGACGAACTGTATAGTGTGAATTGGCCCTTAGTCTCTCACTCCAGCCCTCCATCTCATCCTTGGTCTCCCCTCCTACCTCACTCACACACACTCCTAGTTAATTCTCTCCCTCTCCACTCCATCCCTCAGTCTCCCAGTTCTAATTTATGGAGCACAGACAACCAAATGACATATGATTTCTTACTAAACTCGTGGAATGTTGCCATAACCTACCTACCAATAACAGATCTTTGTATAAAAAATAATAATATGGCCACGTTATTTTTTACAAGTAATGAAGTAACATTTCTCGCCTTTTAAGACTTCGTTCCCTTAAAAAACCTTGGAATAGCACTTCTAAAAAATTACAAGGTTACTTATGAACTGGCTGCTACAGTTTATATAACCCTTGTTGATTTCTTGGTCATAAACACACACACACATCTTAACCAAGACTGGCTGAAGTTTAAATCTATTGCTCATGGTCTGGTGCAAGTAGGCAACTAATAAAGTACTGTATGTATAAAATCAGTAATGCTGTTCCTGGCCTACCAAGCCATTCATACCCAGGCAACAGGTCTTTTAGTCCAACACGACAGAAGAACACTACAGTAGGTAATTTTTAGGCAATGTTCTTCCCACAACAATTTAAATCAATATTTTATGCAAGGAAGAAGGAACCAAATGCTAGAAAACCTGAACGACTGTTCCCTCCAACAAAAAACTAAGTTAAGTGCCAAATTCAAGATCGTTCATCTTGAGATGCCTAGACACAGCATTAAAAAGACTGGAGGATCATAGGCAGTAGGAAGATGGAAAAGCAGTTCCAGAGTTGATCTACTGCATACATGAAGGTTAACTCCTGCATTTGAGAGCTGGACAGAAAACGGATGAGAGTTTGCTGCTAGACAGGTGCTATGCACCCATCAGGGTGGTGGAGGGATGCAAGCAGATGTTTCGGAGGGGCAGTGACCACTGACACAGCAGTACAAATGAGATAAACATGCAACAGTTGTAGTCAGATGGAATAAAAATTGGCAAGCGGCATCACTATGTGCCACTGATGCAATATGTCGAGATGTTTCAAATAATTTTTGGTCTGCACCAGGAGCATGCATTTATTTATTTTTTTTGCTGCAGTTCTTTGGTTGTGCATTTAGTATTTTGATTAAAAGTTGCAGCAATACTTCACTCATTGGCAAAGCAACTGACGTTAGATTTAAAAAGCACAATTAATTTTACTACCTCTCAAATATCGGAAACTATAAAAATCAAGCTGTTTTTCACTAGTCTTAAAAAGCGATAAACTCTACTCCACTAGACAAAATATTGAAATATTTATATTAAAGAAGCATTTACATTAAAGATACATTTATTGGAATGAAGAAAATATGGTCAGCACATATAAATATAGAAGTACTGTAATGGATATGGGATCATGAGGGCCGCAATATATTAAAATCTACACGAGTGAAGTTCTGCTGAAAAATCCTATGGTCTAACTGACTGGCCAAAAGATGCTCCCACATCCACAAATACTGTGCAGTGCATATACAGATGTCCTCGTTTAGCCACAGGTATGGCCTAAACTAAGAGTATTCCCACCATACAACTGGTAATGGAAAATTCTGCACCCTGACTAAACTTAACAGAAACACTTATCAACTGACAGAATTGGAAAAAAAAAAAAAAAAAAAAAAAAATGAAGACACTGGAGAATGAGAGGGGTTGCATTGGTATAAAAAAAAAAAAAAAAAAAAGAGGAGGAGGAGAGGTTACGCCGTTTGATAAAAATAAAAATAATGAAGATAGGGGGGATAGGGGTTGCATTGTTTGAAAAAATTAATAAATAGAGGGGTTGCACTAAAAAAAAAAAAATGGAGTGGGGCGGGAGAGGGGTTGCATTGTTTGATGGTCCTTAATTATGAGGTATGACAGTCTCCTTGGTTACTTCGTTTATTTTCCTATCGCTTACAAAGGCTTCAACATGCCTGCATAGCCTTGCTCACCTAATGGCAACTCTCCATACTACCTGATCTCTGGCAGTCTCCCTGTCCAGTCCCTTATCCCTGAGGTCTCACTCTGACTTCATCCCAGGTCTTTTTTTCAGTCTGCCTCTCACAACTCGACCCTAAACAATCACAGCTCTCACCCTCCATCCTCTCCACAAGTCCAAACCATCTCAACCTACCCCTCCTCATCACTACATCAATACATTCAAGTCCCATTCTTCTTCTCAACTCTTCAACTGCAGTCCTAACACCCCTCCCAAAGCCTGTCATTCAAGGATGCACTAAAAACAAAGCTAATTGTTGTCATTACTGTATGTTTAAGCCTATGAACATCCTCATCCTTCACTGCCCAGGTCTCACCACCATACAGCATTACACTTCTAAAGCCCTGTCCACACGAGCGGGCAATGCCCGCGGGCACAAGTGAGCAGTTTGCCTGTTGACGGGCTCACCGCTTGCGCCCGTGGGCAAACGAGTGGCAATTTACGCATTTGCCCGCGGGCACAAGCGATGAGCCCGTCAACAGGCAAACTGCTCGCTTGTGCCCGTGGGCATTGCCCGCTCGTGTGGACAGGGCTTTACACGTGCCACATAAAAAGATCCCTTAGCACTGAGGGAGAGCCCTCTCAATGTCAGAAGGCAAGAGCTCTCTGAACTTCCTCCAGCCACTCCTTACCCTAGCCACACAGCTAACACCAGCTCCACCTCCAGCACATAGCATGTCCTCAAAATAAAAATTTAAAAAATCCGCCACACACTCAACAGCAAGACTAATCCTTTCATGCCTGAAATCTCCATATGCTCCCCCCCCACACACACTGCACACACCATGTCAGCATTTTTCACAGTCTACCTCTAACACCACATACACAGCCTCCCACCAAACAGTGAACAAGTTGCAATTCCTTCCCACACCCTAGTGATAATCCACACATGGCCACACACTCTCAGCTTTGACAGTACCACCACCAGCCCTAGATACCATCACCCTTGGTTACTATAGTAGGACTTGCGTAAATTTGCGCCTGTGGTGTGGCCCGCACCTCTGTACAGTGTTGCCACGTTTTCTATACCATTCTCTCTCTCTCTCTCTCTCTCTCCTGGCGGGAGATGTGAGCCACCCTGAGTACTTTTGATTCTTTTATAAGTTATTTATAATTGTGCTTTCATTTCTTAATATGGTTTTGTTATATTTAGTGATATTTATCATTTTTTGTATACAGCGACAGATGACCCGTTATAGCTGTACCATGATTGATTTTCCCCTTCCTCCATCTCTCTCTCAGCCTGACAATGCCTCCACCACCACCACCACCCCCCGTCAAGCCGACAATACATTCAACCTTGCCCCTCTCCTGCCTGCCTCTCTCTCTCTCTCTCTCTTTTATTGCAAGAGACATTTGGGATATTTCTTTTACATAATATTGTATATATTGTAAATTTGACATCATTTCCACACCACCCTTGAGGTCAAGGCCACCGACTGGGTGTGGAAGTGTTGCTGCTCCCGAGTGATTAATGTTTTTTTTTTTTTACTTCTTCAGTACCGTATTGGCATATGCCTACTATTTTGTCCTACATATTAGCTTATGATTATAAATGTGATTATTCCTCGCCCTTAAAATTACGGTAAAAGCCAGTAAATGTGAGCATTTTTCCCTAGCAACACCTGTACAAGCTATGCTTGGGTCTACGCAGGGGTACATATTTTACCTTAGGCCAGACTGAGTGTGTCAGTGTTGCCACTCAAGAATTATATGAATTATTTCTTTTACTTTGGATATTGGCATATTTCTTCTTTTTTCAGGCTCATTCTCTTATATCCATAACTGTAATATTATTACCCACCCTAAAACTATGCTAAAAAACATTAAAAGTGACTACAATTTCTTTTAGCAACACTGTACAATATATATGCCATGTTTCTGTGTTACTGTATAAATATTTTATGCATAATAAGATTACTGTTGATTCATCCATCAAAATACACAAGTGTAAGTTTTATTCATCAGAATTTATCGTATTTGTGTTGCCTTGTACATAAATAGCTTCCGTTTCACATCGCAAGTTGGGGAAACGTGGCACCATTGTACACAGGTGCGGGCCAAACCAAAGCCGCAAACTTAAGCGAGTCCTACTATAGTCGTATCAACCCTCCAATCACACTACACACTGCCATCAACTGAGACAAAAGGGAACAGGGATCTGTCAGGTTTGATAACATGCTATAACAAATTTAACAGACAATGGAGAAAGCTGCCTTCATGAGGTGGCAGTCTCCTTGGTTACGGCTACTAGTCATATCAATGTGCTATAGCAATACACTTTACAGGTACACGAGGCTTGTTTTCATGTGTCTCCTTGATTACTAGTCCTGCAGGCGGTAGGTGACTGTGATCATCCACTCACTTGATATACAGTGCAACCTCTTAAATTCGAAGTTCTTGTGTCCTTTTGATACTTTTGAAAAATTTGAACTTTTAATACAGCATTTCTGTGGCTGTCTTAATTCTCATGGTTTAGACATACTTTTGACACAAGCTTTGTTGTCTGGCCTAACTAGCTGGCTTCAGGCATCCTATTTTCCATTGTTAACACTACCATTTATCTCATCTCTTAACTCAAGGATCAGTACTATAATAGCTACAAACCATGAAGTGTTTCTTTCACATTTCCTTTCCTCATCTTGTGTATGTCCCCTTGTTCTAAAACACTTTGCAGTTGTATTCATATTTAACATCAATCAGTAAGTTGTAAGGGACAGTAACTATGCATTCATTTATTTACGTAAAAACTACAGTACTGAACATGAATATTTACATCTTTCAGCAACCACCATCCACTCCTTGATGTAGCACTGCCCACTATCTTCATTATTTTTTTTTCTGTCCTCCTCTCTCCCTATTTCTCACATCTTTCCTGTCAATTTTTATTACTCCTTCCTTTTCAGGTGGCTTTACATTGGGTAACATGCCTAATGGCTTTCTGTAACCCAGAAAACCATTTACAATGCTGGGTGGTAACCATATAACCAACCCATACGTGATGCTACACTTCACATATTGTGCACTGATTACACAGTTTATTTTATGACATTATATGATGCATACAATTACTGCCAGTCTGCATTACTATAATCTTGCAGAAATACTGCAATCTCAGTGATGAAATACATAAGTACATTGTGTGTGTGTGAAAAAAAAATGGAAGATGGTGGTGGTTTATATCTACTCAAAAACAAATTGCACAGTGGTTTAACTGTGATGCAAATGATCTATTAGAATTACACTAAGACTGCTGCTTCAGTCAAAAGTGAATAAAATCAGTTGACGTCTGACAAGTGGTGTTGCATGATGTTGCGTGATAAAGGAATATTTACCATAATTCCACTCAAAAACTTAAAAACCTTATCACACTGCTTTGTAATGTCATACACTGTCAGGTTTAACACCACCGCTATCTTTGACAACACCTGCAATGAGTTATTTACTCTAGTTTCAGTTGGTACAGCACTGAGAACTGTCAAATTTGTCATACATGGTAGTTTCCATCACCAGTCATTTCACAACACACACTAAGTACTTGTGGCTGCATTCTTATACTGCATCATTTTTGTTCCCAGCACTGCACTAATTGGTAAAGCCAGGACACCTGTCTGAAGCCACAATTATGGTCAAATTTGGATACGATAAAAATGACTCAAAATATAAAGAGCTTACCCAAGAGGAGGAAAGGAAATTATTATTATGGGTGACCACACGCTTTATGGTGAGGTCATCAGTACCAGATGGGTGTAGCTGGGTATTTTTTTTTTTTTTACTAGTCTCTGGTTATTTCTGAGCTAGTTTTGGTAAATAAAAATAAATTAAGGCAATTGAACTTTAGAGGTTTGCAAACTTTTGAGGCTGCACTGTAGTACTATTCGTACCTATTCTTCCTTCAACTTTATCATTCTGTTTGTCCTCACTCCCTACTTCTCCCTTTCCTTCCTGTCACTTTTTCTCTTCTTTCCACTTCATGTGGTTTTACACCAGGTGACAGGCCTAATGGTTTCCTGCAACCCAGGAAACCATTTACAATGTTGGGTGGTAACCATATCACCAAATAATGGGGTGATGTGGGGCCTGCTATGGTGCTCATGTTAACTGGATTATGCAAATGCAGCATCCATCCAGGAACTGAACCTCCACACTATTCAATGCACCTTGCCGTTGCAGGGCACTGTCAGCCACAAGGGAACACTGGTTCATTATGAGGTGGCAAGGCTGTTGCTTGCCTGTGGTTGATAGGTCTGCTTGGCCAGGCAGACTGGGGTTGATCAACAACGTACTTCAATTCACAATGCCATCAAACAAAACATGCCCCAGTTCCCTCCCTTATCCTCCAAGGATGGTGGAGTACACGAGTCTCCTTGGTTACTAGTCTAATACCTCCCTATCATCCCATAAAGGAATGTGGTGGACTACAGGATAAGGGCCAATTCAGCCAGTAGACCAACATGTTCCTGTTCTCCTGGCCACAAAATACATCACTTCAGCACTACTATATAAACCAGCCAGGGAACACATTGACAATTACTTCGATTTAAAGTACATGAAAACAGCACTTCTTCATGACTAGCATAAATGAGGACTTTCTGTACACACAACTACAGTTCTTTCCCTTAAACTTGGCCAAGACATATCCTTTGACAGCTGACTTCACTTAGTTCACTGGCTCTACAACCTTTCCACCACACTGCATGACTAACATCACTAATTTTGATCTAATACAGTATAGCTAAACACGATTCAAAGATGGTAATTTTAGGTCGTTGAAACCTTTCCACAGCACTTCTTCGTGACTAGCAAGGTATTTTTAGGCCAAGTTAAAGCAAAATGATTGAGATGCACTTTTAACACATTACCAATCTTCTTCAAACATACAGCATATTCCTCTACCCAGCTGGCTTCATCTTGCCATCTTGATATCTTCTTCATAGATCTTGTTAGACGCCATCTGTTTCCTGCAAATACAACAACACATTAGCTGTGTTTCTATCTACACCCACACCCACTGACCTACTCTACAGCTACACCCACTGACCTAATGTACACCCAGACCCACCGACCTAATCTACAACACCCACTAACCTACTCTACACCTACACCCACTGACCTAATCTAACACACACACACACACACACACCTAACCTTCAAACACCAGCCAACTGGATTACCTAAACACAAGATCACAAGTTTAAATTCTGTACCTAAACAACAAGAGCCTATCTGCACAGACTGCAGTTAATATTTAAGTTTCTTTCAAACTCAGAATGTGAAACTTGTATTAAAATGCCTCCTTATGGCCAAAACTGACAACTGTTTAATAATCAGCTGATGCAACAGATGACCTATCAAATCAACTCAAAATTTCAAGCTGAGCAACTTTGTATTTCATAAGCCACTACAATGCCTCCTTAAAGTCAAACTGAAATGCCCCAACAGTCAGCTTAGGCAATGGCTGACATGATAAATCAACAAAAGTTCAGGCTGAGCAGCTTTGTATTTCATAAAATCACTCAAAGCTCTCCAAGAGCAGATATTTACACTTTCCTTGGAGAGAAAAAAAAAGTAACACTTGTAGACCTGTTAGCTTTGCCACAGGTGAACAGACCTATTAATATTCCACAGCACATCTGGCTAGACCACCTTAACCCACTACATCACCAGGCATCTACAGTAAACACAGCAGCACAACCACCTGACACATTCAAAGCCTCAGACACCACCACCTTAACCCACTACACCACCAGGCACCTACAGTAAACACAGCAGCACAACCACTTGACACATTCAAAGCATGACACCACCACCTTAACTCACTGAACGACTTTGACGATGGCCAGATTTAGAAAGACGGCTGAAACTATAACCACTGCTAATACACCTAAAGATAATTCACCATACTCCCTGAGTGCTTTATCCATCTATATCTATTTATCTATATCTACTGAAGTAATTCTGGAGACTATTTCAAAGTCTGCATTACATGAGGAAGCTGCTACAGTTAAAAAAAATCTTCCCAAACAAGAAATGAACAAAGTCAAGAACCAATCAGTGCAAGATGCCTGGCCACTGCATTTAAGAGTGTCACAGTAGGAAGCACCAATGAACCTGCACCAACGAACCAGCACCAATGAACCTGCACCAAGTCACACTAGCTACATGGCACCAAGACTGGCATGGGAGCAGCTTTGGCCATGAAGATGCTTGGTGATGAAAAAGTTTGGTGTTAACGCACAAGGAGGAAGGCAGGATAGGGAGGAAGGGGAGGATAGGGAGGAAGAAAGGATGGGGCAGTGTTAATGGCAGGGCCTTAAACTATCCATGGCATAATACCAAATGTCTAGCCTGATAGTGGGGGGGAAATGTAGGGCCAATAGAATTATGGAAATATCAAGAAAAGGAGGAACAGTAGAGAGAGGACAGGAAGGAGAGAGAAAAGAGATACAGTCACTGGTAAAAGGAAAAGTCACAGGCAGAAGGAGAAAGACGCAGGCAGGAGGAGAAAGACGCAGGCAGGAGGAGAAAGACGCAGGCAGGAGGAGAAAGACGCAGGCAGGAGGAGAAAGATGCAGGCAGGAGGAGAAAGACGCAGGCAGGAGGAGAAAGACGCAGGCAGAACGAGAAACACACAGGCAGAATGAGAAAGATGCAGGCAGAAGGAGAAAGACGTGGCATTTTGTAAAAAAAAAAAAAAAAGTAAGATTAATTCAAACTTACACAGTACTGTACTTCCAATTCCCAGACTCCCCCAACATCTCTTCCTTAGTGATATATTTTTGGTTTTATTCTTGTTACTACAGTACTTGGCAATTTTTACAACTCAGGGGCTGGTACTCTTGAAGCACCTCCCCTAACACCTCTTCCTTACTGATTTATTGTTTTATTCTTGCCACCACCCGGCATTTTAAAACTCAGGGAGGACTTACAGCTCCAATGGGGTTAATAAGGCTACATCTTCAGTTCAAAAAATACAGGATTAATTGACTCTGGAAATATTGTTATCGTATCGTTTATATAGACTCTGGAAATATTGCTATCGTATCGTTTATATAGACTCTGGAAATACAGCTATTGTATCGTTTATATAGACTCTGGAATTACAGCTATCGTATTGTTTATATACACTCTGGAAATATAGCTATCGTATCGTTTATATAGACTCTGGAAATACAGGTATCGTATCATTTATATAGACTCTGGAAATATTGCTATCGTATCATTTATACAGACTCTGGAAATATTGCTATCATATCATTTATAATACACTCAGAAAATATTGCTATCGTATTGTTTATATAGACTAAAATATTGTTATCATGTTGTTTATATACAGCAGACTCTGGAAATATTGCTATCGTATCGTTTATATTCACTCTAGAAATATTGCTCTCGTATCATTTATATAGACTGGAAATACAGCTATCGTATCGTTTATACAGACTCTGGAAATATTGCTATCGTATAGTTTATAGAGACTCTGGAAATACAGCTATCGTATCGTTTATATAGACTGGAAATACAGCTATCGTATCATTTATACAGACTGGAAATACAGCTATCGTATCATTTATATAGACTGGAAATACAGCTATCGTATCATTTATATAGACTGGAAATACAGCTATCATATCATTTATAACGACTCTGGAAATACATCTATCGTATCGTTTATATAGACTCTGGAATTATTGCTCTCATATCGTATATATAGACTCTGGAAATATTGCTCTCGTATAGTTTATATAGACTCTGGAAATACTGCTATCATATCGTTTATAAAGGCTAAAACATGCTTGAATGAGTCGGTTTTCATAACATAATAGCAGCTCTCCACACTGCTCAATCTCTGGCAGCCTCCCTATTCAGTTCTAGCCCTGAGGTCACACCCTATGGCCTCTTCCCAGGTCTTTTTCAGTCTCCCTCTCACCCCTACCCTCAACCTTGCCACTTATCACCTTCCACACCCAACTGTTACTCTCCATTAAAAATAAAATCAAGGCATTTGAGAGAACAACAAGTACCAATGGAACTTAGAAATCTGCATATAAGACAAGGCTTTACTATCACACCACTGATTTCCCTACATAAATAGCTAAGGAAGAGGTGTTAGGGAGCTTCCTTTTGAATGCAGGGGTCTCCAACTGACTTAAGTTTAACCCCTAAAATAAATCATTACAGAAGAGATGTCAGGGAGCTTCCTGTTGTGTGTTAGTTCACTCCTGCCATAGCCAATGGTTTTATCCAGCTCTGGGGATATTTTATTTACTGATGGGGTAATAATGGCTATATGGCTTCTGTTGCAAGTCTCCAAAGACTTAAAACTATATGGAAAAGTTAAGAAAAACCTAAGGCACAAGGGGTGGCAGTGATCACTTCCTGGAATACGGTTGTTAGCACTGCCAATTTAACTGCAGCACACTTACTGCAAATAATTCCACTTAGCAAAATTGAGTTTTTAATGTTCTGCATGATTCTTGCAACTTTAGCTTCCTCAGCTATTTAAGCACAAGTTGCAGTGCATTTTGACTAACACCTACTAAGGCAAGTTCTGCAACCAACTGGCAATTAGCAAAAGCAGCACCACAGCAAGATTTACAGAAAACTATAGATTATGTATAAAACACTCCACTGGCCCATCAATGGTTATTTCAACTGACTGGCACCTAAGTGATTAAGTATAACATTTTTAAATGTACTCATCTTGTAGTATTCAGCCAAGTTGCTCCCCTTCATCACTGGTGGTGATGGATGTCTACCACCCGACACCACCACAGCAGGGGTGGCCTTCTCTGTCATCAAGCTGCCCTCGTCGTACTGCCCTAAAGTACAAACATACTTTACAACTCCACCCTTGAACTACAATGCCAGTGCTACCTCAACCATCAACACTAGTTAAATCTTAGGCTGAAGGACATACTGAAGGCTGTATCAAACCAGCCATTTCAAGGAGTCTATCAGTTAATATTCTTGCCATACACATATCTACCTATCTCTCAGGACGAGGATGGTGGACTGCAGATGGGGAATTTTAGCATGAAGTCTCCTAGATTCATACCCAGATAAGCATGAACCCAAAACTGAGTTAAGGACTCTAGTAAATAAGTTGCTCAGTGAAATATGTTAACACTCAAATATGCCTAGTAACCAATGCATTTATTCCTATACAGTATAATGCTACTTCCCTATTCAAGTTAAGCAATGCAAACAGCAAACTAGCTAGGAACAATCTTCATTTTCCTTCATCCTGATCTTTTTCACCTTATGCTGGAGTGAGGAAGGGTGCAGAAAGGAAGGACAAGGAAAGAAATAACAGAGGAAGCACCATAAAACAAATAACTCAAAGTCAAATGGCCACCCCTTATGGGATTGTGGCGTCTGGCAATAGATAGACAGATAGACTTACATTTATACCTCAACATCTTTACCCGCCTAATGGAGCGGGAAAAAGGAACTTATTTCCTTCATTCATTCATTTATAAAAACTCCAAGATGCTTCCATACATCACCCTTGATCACCTAATGGCAGTTCTCCATGCTGCTTGATCTCTAGCAGCTTCTCTGTCCGGCCCTTTATCCCTGAGGACACTGACTTCATCCCAGGTCTTTCAGTCTGCCTCTCAACTTTACCCTCCATGCTCACACCACTCACCCTCCGCACCCAAATGTCATCCCCCATCCTCTCCACATGCCCAAACCATCTCACTCTACCCCTCCTAATCACAACACCACTACACTCCAGTCTCATCCTTCCTCCCAAACCATCTCAGTCTACCCCCTTCACATCACACCACCAATACACTCCAGCCCCATCCTGCCTCCCAAAGCCATCTCAAATTACCCCTTAACTCTACCCTCAACACACACACCTCTCCCCCGCTGCATCCAGTTGTCATCCTCCATTCTCTCCACATGCCCAATGCAATGGACAGTAAATTTCTATGACTGCACCTATGTAGATATACCGTATACTTTACCAATGCCTTCACCCACACTGGATAAAACTTAGGTCATAACGTTATCAACTGTTCCCTAATCTTTCTTGCATAGTCTACTGTATAGTCTGTTAACTGCTCTAACACATGTATCTAAATGACTTGTTAATTATGCTAAAGAAGGGCTATGGCAGAGGTCGGCAACCTGCGGCTCAGAAGCCGCATGAGGCTCTTAGGACACTTTTGCGGCTCCAGGAGCTTCATAAATAACCATTTATTCTTTCAGAACAAAGGAATCATATCATACATGCAAGGCAACATTAGATTTTTCATTAAACTTTGATAAGATCTATACTATAAGCAGATCAAACAATATCACCGTAATGTTTTGTTTAGATTTAGAATACTGTAGATTTCGGTTTATGAGAATTTTCTGTATTGCGGCTCCAAGAGTACTACATTTTTATGAAACTTTGAAAAGATCTACAATATACTATATGCAGATCAAACAGTATTACCGTAATGTTTTGTTTACAATACTGCAGATTTCAGTTTGAGAATTTTTTGTATTGCGGCTCCAAGATACTACATTTTTTGAAACTTTAAACTAAATGGCTCTTGTAGCTTTAAGGGTTGCTGACCTCTGGGCTATGAGAAAGGTGTACAGGCAAGATAATGTCAATTTGGCATTAACCCTTTAACTGCGGGGTGTCACTTTCGTGACGCTTGGGAGCAAGGGATCATACCGCGGGGCGTCGCTTTTGTGATTCTGTGTTATTTTGAATTCACCAGGGCTTCCAAGTGGGGGCTTGTATCATCTATCAGTACTGCCAATGTCCAACACTAGTCAGCACTCCTAATCTCATCTGTACTCCTATCCATTGTTGACAATTTAGCCATTTCTCCCCGTTCTTGACTCCCCTCCCTACGCCCCCCTCCATTACCCTATCCTCTCGCCTGCCCGGCCGTGCTACGCTAAGTAAATCTTCCCTGGAATTTTTCACTGATCTCATCCATTGAAATAAGCCCTATGCCCTATTCTTATACCAAATAATATATACAAGAAAGAAATAAGGTAAGTGAGAGTGCCATACATCTGGAATTGGCTAATTATCACCTGACAACACCTCACGTGCACTCGTTCGCTAATTTTCGCTGTTTTTTTCCCCTTGAAATATGCCGTATAATCTATTTTCGTAATAAATATACATATAAGGAGGGAAGGGAGAAGCCTAAGTGATATTAACATTCACCTGGAACTACCTAATTTATAATGTACTGTCTAGATTTCCTGCCAATCATTTCAGTGCTATACATAGCTGCTTCAAGAGCTAAAGTTGGTAGTACTGAATATCCCCTAAGTAGGCCTCCACCCGGCCCTCCCTTATCAGTTTACTCTCATCTTCCGAAGTGGAGGTACGTCTGTTTCCTCTTGCTGACTTCAGGGACTTTTTCACCCCCATGCAAAGGGTCCTGTGACCTTTACCCCCTACTAAACCTCGTGTGGAAAGAGGTAAAGGGCTGACAATTGATAAAAGTGTGACTATGATCGTTCTACTGAGTAAAACAGTGCAAGTGGAATTGTAAATAATGTGTAAATAACGTGTCAACAGCAAGTGAAAGTAATGAATGTAAATATACGTGAACAATGGAAAATACTTTTATAAGTTACTTCAAGTGACAGTGCATAACACAGTGTAAATAAAATAGAAATGTAAATAACGTAAATAAAATAGAGAACGTAAATAGAAATGTAAATGAGTAGTATTATAAGAATACGAGTATATACCCTAGGAGTAATGAAAGTGAAAGTTTCACTCTGGCATGTCTGAATACTATGAGTTATGAGAGTGAAGATGAAAGTGACATTCACTCTCAATGCTAGTATACAGGACGAGAAAGTGAACGCTACGTATTTTACTGAAAGAAAATGAATCCCTACAGTGACAATAAACTAATACTACTGAAGGAAACTTATGGATAAAAACTGTAGATATATATAAGTATTATACAGTAATAGAAATATAAAGTGTGAGGAGTTTTATGAATAATAAATGACAGTACCAAGAGCGTTGTGGTGCGGATGTGGATGTGATAGGAAGAGTTATGAGGAACACACTGAGGTGGTTTGGCCATGTGGAGAGGATGGAGGGTGAAAGACTGACGAAGAGAGTGTATGTGAGTGAGGTGGAGGGGGAGGCCGAGGATGAGATGGAAGGATGGGGTGGAGAGGTATATGAGGGAGGGGGGTGTGAGTTGGGAGCAGGGCAGTGAAATGGCGGGGGACAGGGCGACTTGGAGGCGATTTGTTGTGGCCACCCCAAACAGGATTGAGGCGTCTGGCAATAGACCAAGAGCATACTAGCGCAAGTGCGACGGTCAGACGCGCTCATAATTTTCATTGCTTTCACAGTGGGGTTTTTTTTTTTTGGAGTAGACTGTAGCACCAGTCGAGCAGGGCAGTACTCCCGAGGTGGATGGAAAGCTGATGACAGGGAGTGCTGGAGCTCCCGTTTCATCAGCCCTCAGGACTAGTTCCTGACCATCCCCCTTTTGCTGAACTTTTTCAGTGTCTCAGTTACACAGAGAGTAGGTCAGGATGCTCTCCAGTACAAATTTCTCTATCTATCTTCACCAAACTACATGCACAGTACACACTACACTTCCTATTCAAAATTCACCAAAATGGCGTCAATTCACCCAGCCTCGGAGTCCCCAGGGGGGGGGACCATAAATGCCCCCGCCATCTGCCCCTCTCCCGGTGACGACTCGAGGTGCCTGGAACCACTGTCTGACTCTCTTCTTCTTCATTTCTGCAACATTCGTGGCCTTTCATCTAACTTTCGCTCTGTTGAGCACCCCCTCTCCTCCTCTAAACCTCACCTTCTTTTTCTAACGGAGACTCAGCTGTCTGAGGCAACTGACAGCAAACCCTTTTCTGTATCCTCCTACTTTCTCTATACTCATTTCAAAGCCAAAGGTGGCTGTTGTGTATACATACGCAACGACTTATCTTGCTCTCGTGTTCCTGAACTTGATTCTTCTGAATTCTCCACTCTCTGGCTTCGGCTTTCCTGTCATTCTCAGACTAAATATATCTGTGCTGTTTACTTATCCCCTAATTCTAATGACTATCAAAAATTCTTCGACTACCTTACTTCTACGATGGAACACATTCTGTCCATTTCTCCTTTCTCTGAAATCTCCATTCTTGGAGATTTCAATGTTCACCACCACCTTTGGCTCTCCTCTCATTTCACGGATCCACCTGGTGAACAAGCCTACATCTTTTCTATCCTTAATGACCTAGAGCAGCTTGTACAGCACCCTACCCGTATCCCTGACCGCCTTGGAGAGAGCTCCAACATACTTGACCTCTTCCTCACAACTAATCCTTCTGCTTACTCTGTTAATCTTTTCTCTCCGTTGGGCTCCTCCGATCACAACCTTATTACCTTAACCTGTCCTATCGCTCCAGTACGGCCTGCGGACCCTCCAGGGAAACGTCGTCTCTGGCATTTTGGAGTCGCGGACTGGGAGGCCCTCAGGCAGTACTTCTTTGATTTTCCCTGGAATGATTATTGCTTCCATGGCCGTGAGCCATCTGAATGTGCCTTGCGCATTACGGAGGTTATTCTCTCGGGCATGGAAGCATACATTCCTTTCTCATATCCTTTGACTAACGCAAGAAAGCCTTGGTTTAATCACGCTTGTTCTAATGCTGTCCGCAACAAGGAGAAGGCCTACAAAAGGTACCGGAGCCAACCCACCCCTGAATCACTTAATCTTTACGTTTCTGCCCGGAATCGTGCTAAGTCTGTTCTTCGCTCTACTAAAAATAATTTCATCCATACTAAATGCTCTCAACTCTCCAACTCGAATTCTTCCCGCTCCTTCTGGCACCTTGCCAAAAATCTTTCTAACAACTTTACCTCATCATCCTTCCCTCCTCTTTTCTCCTCTGATGGTTCTGTAGCTATTTCTTCTACTGATAAAGCAGATCTCTTCGCACAGACTTTCTCCTCCAATTCCACCTTAGACGATTCCGGTGCTGTTCCTCCATCACTTCTCCCCTCTGACTTCCTCATGGCTGACATTAAAATTTCTTCAGTTGATGTATTTTCTGCCATTACTGGCCTCAGTACTAACAAGGCATATGGGCCTGATGGGGTCCCTCCTGTTGTTCTCAAAAACTGTGCTTCTGTGCTTACACCCTGCCTAGGCAAACTATTTCGCCTTTGTCTGTCAACTTGTACCTTCCCTTCTTGCTGGAAGTTTGCTCTCATTCAGCCAGTCCCAAAGAAGGGTGACCACTCCCAACCCTCCAACTATCGTCCAATTGCTTTAACGTCCTGTATTTCAAAAGTTTTCGAGTCAATTCTTAATAGGAAAATTTTAAGGCATCTTTCCTATCACAACCTTCTTTCCGATCGTCAGTATGGGTTCCATCAGGGACGCTCCACTGGCGATCTTCTCACCTACCTTTCAGACTCCTGGTCATCCTCCTTTCGGGACTTTGGCGAAAGCTTTGCCATTGCACTTGACATCTCAAAGGCTTTCGATCGAGTCTGGCATAAATCTTTAATTTCCAAACTGCCCTCCTACGGTTTCTATCCTTCTATCTGTGCCTTCATCTCTAGCTTCCTTTCTGGTCGTTCTATAGCTGCTGTCGTAGACGGCCATCGTTCTTCTTCTAGATCTATCAACAGTGGTGTTCCTCAGGGCTCTGTCCTATCACCAACTCTCTTCCTTTTATTCATCAATGATCTTCTAAGCTGTACATCTAACCCTATCCACTCATACGCTGATGACTCCACCCTTCACCTTTCCATTCGGTTCCCGCAACGCCCATCTCAACAGTTACTTCAAGAAACAAGGGATGAGGCTATGGCACACCTAATGTCTGACTTGGCTCATATCTCTGACTGGGGTAAAAATAATATGGTTGTCTTTAATGCATCTAAGACTCAGTTCTTACACCTATCAACCCGACAAAATCTTCCACAGGTATACCCACTAATGTTTAATAATATTCCGATTAATCCTGCATCATCCTTGAACATGCTTGGGGTTTCATTTACTCGGGACTTATCTTGGAAAGATCATATTACATCTCTTGTAAAATCTGCTTCCAAGAGATTGGGTGTGCTAAGCCGACTCCTCTCTTTCTTTACCCCTGCACAATTGTTGACTCTATACAGGGGTTTTATCCACCCCTGTGTGGAGTACAACTCTCATGTGTGGGGAGGCTCCCCACATACAGCTCTTCTCAATAGGGTGGAGTCAAAGGCTTTTCGTCTCATTAACTCTCCTCCTCTTACTGACTCCCTTCAACCTCTGTCTCTTCGCCGCACTGTTGCATCTTTATCTCTTTTCTATCGCTACTTTAATGGTCACTGCTCCTCTGAACTGTCTGCTTGCATTCCTCCACCTCTACGACGGGCGCGTAGCACCCGTCTGGCAGCAAACTCTCATCCCTTTTCTGTCCAACTCTCTAATGCAAGAGTTAACCGTTACTCCCAGTCTTTCATTTATGCAACAGGTCAGCTCTGGAACTGTCTCCCTCTGTCTGTATTTCCTTCTGCCTATGATCTCCAGTCTTTCAAACTTAGTGTGTCCAGGCATCTCAAAATGATCGGATCTTGAATTTGGCTCTCTATTGTATTTTGTTTTTCTTTTGGAGGGAACTGTTACTGCGGGCTCATGGCCTTTGGTTCCTTCTTCCTCGCATTTAAAAAAAAAAAAAAAAAAAAAAAAAAAAAAAACTACTACTTGAAAATCATAGAGTAGTGTTTATAGTGTTAATATCTGGCTGTGGTAATCATATTACGGGTTGTCGGGAAGTGTAAAGTGAAGACTTCGTTACCCAACTTCAGAGGTCTCCACAAGTCCTACAGTAACTGACGAAGACTCAACAAACATTCCAGGAGAAAGCTGAAGGTATGTGCCATAAGCATATGTAATTTTAATATTCTAGGACTAATAACTGATTTTTGGCAAATATTTTTTGAGTCTGTCGGAGCCCGAATAACCCCGCGGCACACACAAAACATCGGTAAACATGCCCGCGGTGTAGGGGTTAAGCTGTATCCCTCCACAAAAGGACAAAAAGCTATACCAATTTAAGATTAAAATCTGTGTTTCCATCTCACTTAGATTTCTTAACCAAGGAAAAAATAATCTTGCCACTTAGCTACTCTGTAGTCTGTCCTTCACCTGGTGGAACTGGTCCATTCTCACAATTTTAGTACTTAATTACAGTTTCATTAATTTTATAGTTATGGAGGTATGAATGAGTCTCCTTGGTTACTACATGTTTTCACTGGACATAACTTCCACTCCCACATCAATACAATGTGCTTGCTGGAAATTCAGTTATATATCTATCTAATCTATCTATTGCCAGACATCTTAATCCTGTAAGGTGTGGCCACAAATTTCCTCCACACTGTCCTGTCCTCTGCCATTTCACTGCCATCCCTCCAACTCATACATCCCCTCTCATCTCCATCCCTCCAACTCACATCCTCCCTCCACCATATCTACCCACACTCATCCCTCGTACACACATTCTCACTCCCATATCTACTTGTATCTACTCTCCATCCCTCCAACTTACACCCCCCCCCCATCTCTCCACTCCATCTCATTCTTGGCTATAATGTAAGAATGAGTGTCCTTGCTCAATTCAACCCTCCATAGTTACCTGCCTACACTAACAGACAAACAGGAGTGACAGGAGAGGCAGACAAGAGAAAGACAGAAAAGAGACATAAGAGACAGACAGACAAGAGGGACAGACATGAGAGAGAGAAAAAGACAAGAAAGACAAAGACAAGAAAGACAAAGACAAGAGGGACAGACAAGAGACAGGAAAAACAGACAGGAGAGACAGGAGACAGTACTATACCCATCACAACAAATTTCAACCTCTCCAAGCAGTCGTGGCCCCTCTGCTACTCTGAGTTCTCCAGGCAGTCTCCCTTCACTCCTCTTGAACCGCCATCACACTGCCATCTCTCTGGAACCCTGCTTTCTTGTACTTCACTTACACCCACACAAACCCAAGGCCGCCACAGGAACACCACTGCAATGATTGTAGGAACATAATACAAATTATTCACATTTAGAGTAGACAGTTATACAGTAAATAGCACTACTTCTTCTACCTTCTACTTGGCCTATATTTTGCCTTACGCAGTCAATCTCACACAGTTCAGTGGCAGAACAAGGTAATGCTATAGAGTACCCTTACCACAGCACTTCTTCATGACTAGCGACATTCTACTCATCTACAGTTACAATTCAAAATTCATGATGCTATGATATTTTAAACCAAAAAAGAAGGGCATAGCATCATATTCTAATAAAATTTTGTTACAGCCAAGTATTCAAAGTGGAAAGTTGTTTTTATACCTATAGCCACTTCTGATTCAGTCACTCCTGCAAAAAAATATGAAGATGTGTATGCATCTGATGAGCTGTAGTTATGAGTTAGGAATGAGTCTCCTTGGTTACTATTCCAATTTACAACTACTAAAATCTGACTGGTCACTCCCACAAAAAATACGAAGATGTGGTTGCATCTGACGAGCTGTGGTTTTGAGTCAAGAATAAGTCTCCTTGGTTACTATTCCAATTTACAACTAAAATTTGATGCTAGTCATGAACAAGTGCAATGAGTCTCCTTCGTTACTAGCTTGCTTTTACTTTACCTTGGCCTAAAATTGCCATCTCTCCATTCTGAATGCTGAATTGTAATCAGATAAACACTAGAACATGATGCTAGTCACAAAGAAGTGCTATGGGATGACTGTACAGCCATACCATTGCTTTTTTCCTGCCAATGCGCTATGTGAAATAATTTACAAAGGAATGCACACCTGGGCAAGCTATTGTGACAGTTTCCTTGGTTATTAGTCAAAACTGCCCTCCTAATCTGACTACACCTGCCCATCAATTAACTGAAAAGGGGCTAGGGATCTTTACAAAGCCTTGGTCATGAGTAAAGAATAAGTCTCCTTGGTTAATAGCCAGAATTACCCCCCCCCCCATCTGACTGCTTTGCCATACACTGAAAATTATGAAGAGCCTCCTTGGTCATGAGTAAGGAATGAGTCTCCTTGGTTACTAGTCAAAATTACCATCAATCTGACTACTACTTGCCATCAGCTTATTGAAAAGGGGTGAGGGATCTTTACATGGTTCCTGTATGGAATACTAGCCTTGGTTAGGGAATAAGTCTCCCTGGTTAGTCAAAATTACCATTCCTATCTGCCTACACTTGGCCAAAAAGTAACTGAAATTAGGCTAAGGATCACTACGTAGGGCTTTGGTTGTGAGTCTCCTTGGTTACTAGTCAAAATTACCCTCCCAATCTGACTACACTTGTCCATAAAGTAACCGAAATCAGGCTAGGGATCATTAAATATGGCTTTGGTCATGAGTCTCCTTGGTTACTAGTCAAAATTATCTTTCCAATCTAGCTACACCTGGCCAACCACTGACTGAAAAGGACTTAGAGATCTCTGAATAGTTGCTGCATGGAACTGGAGCCTTGGTTAGGGAATGTCTCTCCTTGGTTACTAGTCAAAATACGCATCAAAAGCATCAATCTGACTACACCTGGCATTAACTAAAACGGAGTTAGGGATCTTTGAAAAGTTGTCGCATGAAATTTGAGTCTTAGGGAATGAGTCTCCTTGGTTACTAGTCAAAATTACCTTTCCAATCTGACTACACTTGGCCAATAAGTAACTGAATAAAGAGTCAGAGATCTATAAAGATCCTTGGTCATGACTCTCCTTGGTTACTTGTCAAAATTACTTTTCCAATCTCTACATTTGGCCATAAATTGACTGAAAAAAGGCTTAACCCGCGCCATCCCGGCGACGTGAATTAACGTCTGCACATGATGTGCACTCATGTCCCGGCAACGTGAATTAACGCGGCAACATTGCAAGTTGCATAATTTTCACATTTTTCAAAAATCGCGCCTGATTTTTGTTTCGCCTGCCTACGCAAGCCTCACCTACTCGCCGGCAGGCGGATAATCCCCTAGACCCAGATTAACCCCACCTGACCCTGTGATCCTCCACTTACCTGTCAGCAGTCACCCAGGTCAGACATGGCGCGTCGTGGGCTGTCAGACGAGGAGATACAAGTCGCCCTGGATACCTTTACAGGGGATAGTGATTCCCCACTGGACGACGACACCCTCGATGTCGATTACATGCAGTCTGAGGAGGTTACCAGCAGCAGTGATGAGGAGGTCCCTTCCCCAAGGAAGGTCAAATATATAACATATAGGAGGGCAGGGGACGGCCAGCCTGCACCACGTGCTGCATCTAGGCAGCAACACATACCATCAGATGAGGACGAGGACGAGGAAGCTGTACATGGTGGCGTATTTTCCTGGCTGGGGAAGGAAAAGATATCACCACGTGGGACTGGGACAGATGTCACATCGCGACTGTTCCACAGGTATGTTCCTTCTGTGTGTTCTGTGGCAGGAAGTAGTGGTGTGGGGATGGTTAGGGCAGCAGAAAGTGAAAGTGTTGGGGCGGGAGAGCGCAGACAGATTCGTGAAAGCGAGAGTGGTGTGGGGGAGGCAACTCTCTCTCTCTCTCTCTCTCTCTCTCTCTCTCTATATATATATATATATATATATGTATATATATATATACTGTATATATATTAGGATAAGGCTTACTGTAAATCGTGTACTACTGTGAAAGCAAATGTCAAACATGGAAAAGGCCAGAATGTAATGTGAGAAGTATTATAAAGGGGGAGAAAATAAATTCAGAGGTGAAAAAATAATGACATGATTTACCTACATAAATAAGCGCTACTTCTATGCTAATTCTTTTCATAAAGCATGTACATCTGTAAAAGCAATTGTCTAACATGTAAATGGGTTATATGTTATAAGTAATCACAAAGGTGAAAAAATAGAATCTAAGTTGAAAAAAGCATGAAAGGTATAGTTACTGTAAAGTTAGTAAGTTGAAAAATAGTCTAAGTTGAAAGTCATAGAACATATGGTCAGTAATTCTGTTCACGGTGTAAGAGGAGTGGGAAATTCCCCAAGGGCTCTAAATTTAGCCACCAATTATGGGATAAGCTGTCTCCCAGTGTACATGTAATGCTGAGTAGAATTTGGCTCGACCTCTCGTTCCAAATCAACTCAACACTGAGCGGGGTCCTCTTTCGAGACCGGAGCTAGTGCAATGAAGAGAGGCAGGACATAAAAACTTTCGGCAACACCATACACGTATATTATTTCAGTTAGACACAAGACATTTCAGTAGACATTACATCACAATATAGAGCAATACAAAACCTTATCTAAAATATTGTGTATCTCGCAGGATACTAGCTTCTTAGATATTAATGACAATACAACAAATCTTAGTACTAGGAGTACAGTAAATACCCGTGCGCGCGGAGCGCGGGAGGGGAGAGAGGGGGGGGGTTTGTGATTTACCAGGAAGGGGAGGGGGGAGGTAGGGAGACACGGAGAGTGACTTAGAACGGCGAGGGAGAAGTTATGGTAATACTTAATGAGGCCCGCTATTAACAAGGGAGTTTAGGTGTTTTCTATTGGCAAGAATTCTTTGATAATTAACTCTGGTTCTTATTTGGACTTCAAGAGCGGGGGTGAGGAGTGGGGAGGGTTTTCAGGGATAGCGTGCAGAACAAGGGAGTACAGTTATCACTCGCGGTCCTCATAGTTTTGGCAACACTAGATTTCCGTCAGCACAACTTATATACTACACATCTCCCTGGTAGGTTATGTAGGCTCGCACTTCCCAACGCGTAACAAAGTCGGAACCCTCGTAAATACTATTCCACTGTATTACTCAGAGTTTAACCAATAGCACTCTAATGATGTATTATCCTTTCCTTGGGCTCTAGAGAGAAGTCCTTAGTAAACTCGGGATGACACTCGCACGTATCTTCACTTGGGGTCTCTACCCCTATTCTCGCCCATTAATGTAGCATTATGTCCTCGGTTACCCCAATGGAAATTACATGAAATCACTGCACTAGTCTTATTCTAAGAAAAAAGGAGTCACACTTAACCTACTTCACAATTGTGGATCCTCGTATCTCTGGTGGAGAGAAACACAGTTACCTCGGCGATGATCCGGTCGGGCTGAGGGTGTCGCCAGGGTAGGGCGAGCCGGGAGGGCACGGGGCGACTCACTAGGGCGTCCTCTCACGTCCGGGGGCTTCCGGACTGGGCTCCGGACTGGGGCCGAAGAGGGCTAGGAACCTCTGGGTCAGGTCCCGGCGTCGCGGGGGCGTGGTGAGGTCTCGCCCGGGTGTCCTGGGGCGGGCCGGAAGAGGCGACGGACTGCGGTCTCCTATGGGCAGGGGCGCCGGCAGGGAAGGACTGCGGCAGCGGCTGTCACGGGGGCCCGACAGGTGGGTCTTCTCAAGGGCCTCGCGCAGGGAACAGAGGCCGGGGGAGACAGGGAGGTCTTTCCTCCTCACTATACCCTGGGAGCGACCATCGATCGTCTCCACCGGGGTGCTGAGGGAGCGACCGTTGATCGTCTCTACCTTAGCTTGCAGGGAGCGACCACTGATCGTCTCTACCTGATTTTGTTGTGAGCGACCATAGATCGTCTCTGTCTTTTTTATAGGGGAGCGACCATTGATCGTCTCTACCAGTGTGCTGAGGGAGCGACCGTTGATCGTCTCTACCTTAGCTTTCAGGGAGCGACCATTGATCGTCTCTACCTGATTTTGTTGTGAGCGACCATAGATCGTCTCTGTCTTTTCTTTATGGGAGCGACCATTGATCGTCTCTACCAGTGTGCTGAGGGAGCGACCGTTGATCGTCTCTACCTTAGCTTTCAGGGAGCGACCACTGATCGTCTCTACCTGATTTTGTTGTGAGCGACCATAGATCATCTCTGTCTTTTCTTTATGGGAGCGACCATTGATCGTCTCTACCTTGTTGTGGAGGGAGCGACCGCCGATCGTCTCTACCTTGCCACTGTTAGAGCGACCATAGATCGTCTCTACCTTAGGGGTGCTGTCTGGAGTAGTTTCTGACTCCACCCCTAGCTAACTCGGTGATTCCGCCACACGAAGGTAGTGTCTTTTGCCTACGGTGGCGGCGGCGCGGTGGTTGCGTCTCAGAAGGGCGCATGGTCCGGGCTGACGTACGCCGCTGTTGCCCGGAGTGGTGGTGGCTGGCGGCGGCTACCCCGGGGAGTCCGAGTGGGGGTCCGAGTGGGGGTGTCGGCATTTTTGAGGGCAGACTCCACTGCTCCTGGTCCGCCTTGATGTTGGGGAGACTGCGGTATTCTCCGGAATATTCCGGAGAATCGATGCGGTCAAAACCACGCATTTCAGTACAACCATCCCACCTCACTCACTCTCTCTATTAGGATAAGGCTTACTGTTAATCGTGTACTACTGTGAAAGAAAATGTCTAACATGGAAAAGGCCAGAATGTAATGTGAGAAGTACTATAATGGGGGAGAAAATAAATTCAGAGGTGAAAAAATAATGACATATGATTTACCTACGTAAATTAGTGCTACTTCTATGCTAATTCTTTTCACAAAGCATGTAGTTCTGTAAAAGCAATTGTCTAACATGTAAATGGGTAATATGTTATGTTATAAGTAATCAAAAAGGTGAAAAAATAGAATCTGAGTTGAAAAAAGCATGAAAGACCAAGTTGTCACTTGGTAAATAAGCGCTATTCTTATGCTAATTCTTTTCGTAAAGCAAGTACATCTATAAAACTAATTGTATAACATGTAAGTGGGTTATATATTATAAGTAATCTAAAAGGTGAAAAAATAGAACCCGAGTTGAAAAAAGCATGAAATAAAATGATCTCACTTGGTAAATAAGCGCTACTTTTATGCTAATTCTTGTCATAATGCCTCAAAATATGTACAAACAATTATGTAAAGTTGAAAATGGTATGATGTTATTGTGGAAGTAATATGGAACATGAAAAAATACAGTAGCTGATGATATAACGATGTTTGTTAACCACTGGTGACAATCGACCGATTTTGCTAGGGTCGCACAATGGTACATACCTTATTTCTCAGTTTTTTCTGTATGAAACCCAAGTAGATGCATCTACTTGCCCGAGTGCCAGGGGGTTAACTCATCCTCTTGATGCCCACAGTGGGGGCGGAGAGACGTTGGTTACAAGATTGTGACAACGTGAGTTAACTTTTACCTGGTCGTGGTGTAGTGGTATGCTGCCTGGCTCTCACCTGAGAGTCCCGGGTTCGATTCCCGGCATATTGGTAATTTCTCTGATGATTTTTCCTGTGAAAAAAATACAGGTTCTCTCTTTAATCTTTATATAGTCTTTGCATGGAATTTTATGAATCTTAGTTATGGAATGATTTAATCTGACTACACCTGGCCAAAAAAGTAACTGAAAAGGGGTTAGGGATCTTGACGAACAGCCTTGGTCATGAAGCTCCTTGGTTACTAGTCAAAATTACCTTTCCAATCTCTACTCTTGGCCATAAAGTAACTGAAAAGGGGTTAGGAATCTTTACATACAGCTTTGGTCATGTCTCCTTGGTTACTAGTCAAAATTACCCTTCCAATCTGACTACACCTGGTCATTAACAGAAAAGAGGTTAGAGATTTTACAGAGCCCTGGTCATGAGTATGTTGTCTCCTTGGTGACAAGTCAAAATTACCCTCCCAATCAGGCTACACTTGGCCATAAACTGTGAAGGCTGGGAATCTGTCACTAAAAACTCAAATTATTTTTAGGGGGGGTTGTCAAGAATACTCCCCCAGTATCCCTGCTTGTCGTAAAAGGCGACTAAAAGGGTTGGCGGAGGGTTAGTGCCCCTCCCCGGAAAACAACTAACTAAAAAAACAAACAATAAGCCTCAGACAAGGACTGACCAAACGTTGACGACCAAGGACCGGACAAAGGACATTGCAATTGGAACGTGGAATGTAAGGGGAGCAAATGATGAGGTGAAAGAGAGAGAGATTGTCCAGGTGCTTGAGGATGCGAAAGTGGATGTATGTGGAATAACTGAAACAAAATGGAGAGGAGAAAGTGTGAGAGAATGGGAGTATGGATGGGGTATATGTGCAGGAGTAGGTGAGAATGAGAGGGCAAAGGAAGGAGTATGTATAGTTGTGAGTAAAAGATGGAATAGGAGCATAAGACAGTATGGATCAGTTGGATCAAGGATTGTGTGGGTAAAGTTGAAAGTTGGAATACAAATGTGGGCGATTGTGTGTGTGTATGCGCCAACGCAAGATCGTGCTAGAAGAGTGAGAGAAGAGTTCTGGACAAATGTAGAAGTGTGCATGGAAAAGTTTGGAAGGAATGATAGAGTGTTTTTGATTGGTGATATGAATGGTAAAGTTGGGAATGTGAAGGTGGATGGAATAGTTGGTGAGTGGGGTGTGCCTGCTGAGATAGATGAGAATGGGAGTGCGTTAGTGGACATTTGTGCTGGGAGGGGGTTGGTGATAGCCAATACCCTCTTCAGGCATAAAATGATCCACAGGTATACATGGCGAGTGATGAGAAGGGTGGGTGGTGAATTGAGTGAAAGGAAGGCAATGATTGATTATGTGTGTGTGGATGAAAGGAGGCGAAGACGTATATTGGATGCAAGAGTTTATAGAGGTTGGGGGAGTGGACTTTCTGACCACTACTTGGTGGTGGCCAGAGTTAAAGTTCAAGTAAGATGGAGGAATAGAAGAAGGGAAAGACGAGAGGAAGGAGTAGTTGCAAGGAGAGTGGAAAGGTTACAAGAGGATGAGAAAAAGGCAGAGTATCAGAGAGAAGTGGAGGAACGATTGGGCAAATATGAGTTGGAGCAGATGGGGGACGTGGAAGGTGTGTGTAGAATATTTACAGAAGAAATATGTGCAGCATGTGATGTGGTGTGTGGAAGGAAGAGAAGACGGAGGGGGGTGCAAGGAACAGCGTGGTGGACTGAAGAGGTGAAACGGGCTGTGGCACAAAAGAAGAAAGCATACAATGAATGGATGAGAAATAGGGACGTGGAAGAAGTTGAGAGGCGGAAGAGAGAGTTATATGTAGAAGGGAAGAGAGAGGTGAAAAGATTAGTAAGAGAGAGTAAGAAGAGAGTGGATGAGGAATTTGGAAGGAATTTTAGTGTAAAGTGGAAGGACTGTAAGAAAATGTTCTGGAAAGAGGTGAAAAGAGTAAGACAGGGTGGAAGTGAAGTTAGCAGGGGAGTGAAAGATAAAAATGGTAGATTACTAGTGGAGAAGGGAGAAAAAGTGAGCAGATGGAGAGAACACTTTAAGGAATTGTTGAACGTGGAGGATGGAAGTAATGCAAGTGTAAGTGGCTGGGGAATGGCTGGGAGAAGGAGGGAGGTGAGAAGACAGGAAGAAATCAGTAGGATAGAAGTTGTGGAAGCAATGAAGAAAGTTAAATCAGGGAAAGCCCCAGGAATTGATGGAGTCTGTGGTGAAATGCTGAAGCATGGGGGAGAGATAGTAGGGATGTGGAAGATGTGCAGATTGGCCTGGGAGGAAGGTAGAGTCCCGGAGGATTGGAAGTCAGGTATAATTATTCCCTTGTACAAAGGAAAAGGGGAAAAAGAAGTGTGTGGTAATCATAGGGGTATTTGTCTTCTTAGTATAATAGGAAAAGTGTATGGTAGGATACTTATTGACAGAGTTAGAGAAAAAACAGAGAAATTAGTTGGAGAAGAACAGGGAGGCTTTAGGAAGGGAAGAGGTTGTGTAGATCAGATATTCATTCTCAGATCTTTAGTGGAAAAGTTTCTAGAGAAGGGAAGGAAGTTGTATGCGGCTTTCATGGATTTGGAGAAAGCATATGACAGGGTGGATAGACTAGGATTGTGGAAAGTGTTAAGAATATATGGAATAGATGGGAAGTTGTTGAATGCTGTGAAGAGTATGTACGATAGTGCGAAGGCTGCAGTGCGTGTGGATGGTGAACTAAGTGAATTTTTCTCTTTGAAAGTTGGTTTGAAACAGGGATGTGTCATGTCTCCATGGTTGTTCAATCTGTACATGGATGGGGTAATAAAAGAGGTACAAGGTAGGGTAGTGGATGTTGGAGTGGCCCTGGTGAGAAAGGATAGTGTTTGGAAACTCCCTGTACTGTTGTTTGCAGATGATACCGTGTTGTTGAGTGAAGACGTGTTGTTGAGTGAAGACGAAGGAGAGCTGCAAGGCTTGGTGGATGAGTTTGAGAGAGTGTGTATGAAACGGAACCTAAAGGTGAATGTAGGGAAGAGTAAAGTGATGGTCTTTGAGAGAGGTGAAGTCAGTGAATGTACAGCGAGGTTGGATGGTGAGGAATTGGAAAATGTGAGTACGTTTAAGTACTTGGGTAGTGTGATGAGTAAGGATGGAGGTTTGGAGGGTGAAGTGCTTGAAAGGGTACAGCAGGGAAGAAAGGTTGCTGGTTCTTTGAAAGCAGTGATAAGAAACAGGGAAGTGAGCATGGAAGTGAAAAAGTTACTACATGACAGTATTGTGATACCAACTCTAACGTATGGAAGTGAAGCTTGGACGTTGTTGGAAGGACACAAGTCAAGAGTGAGAGCCGTGGAAATGAGTTATTTAAGAGGAGCCTGTGGAGTCACAAGGAGAGACTGGCTGACGAATGAGGATATAAAGGAGCGTTGTGGTGTTGATGTGGATGTGATAGGAAGCGTTATGAGGAACACACTGAGGTGGTTTGGCCATGTGGAGAGGATGGAGGGCGAAAGACTGACGAAGAGAGTGTATGTGAGTGAGGTGGAGGGGGAAAGAGGGAGGGGGAGGCCGAGGATGAGATGGAGAGATGGGGTGGAGAGGTATATGAGAGAGGGGGGTGTGAGTTGGGAGCAGGGGAGTGAAATGGCGGGGGACAGGGCGACTTGGAGGCGATTTGTTTGTGGCCACCCCAAATGGGATTGAGGCGTCTGGCAATAGATAGATAGATTTTTAGAAATTAGCTGGGAAAGATATACCTAACCCCTCCACAAAAGTCAGGTGGAAGTAGTATGCTTAAAATAACAATAATAATAATAAGAGAAGACTGAGGGGGGTACAAGGAACAGTGTGGTGGACTGAAGAGGTGAGACAGACTGTGGCACAAAAGAAGAAAGCATACAATGAATGGATGAGAAATAGGGGCGTGGAAGAAGTTGAGAGGCGGAAGAGAGAGTTATATGTAGAAAGAAAGATAGAGGTGAAAAGATTAGTAAGAGAGAGTAAGAAGAGAGTGGATGAGGAATTTGGAAGGAATTTGAGTGTAAAGTGAAGGGACTGTAAGAAAATGTTCTGGAAAGAGGTGAAGAGAGGAAGACAGGGTGGAAGTGAAGTTAGCAGGGGAGTGAAAGATGAAAATGGTAGATTACTAGTGGAGAAGGGAGAAAAAGTGAGCAGATAGAAAGAACACTTTAAGGAACTGTTGAACATAGAGGATGGAAGTAATGAGAGTAAGTGGTTGGGGAATGGCTGGGAGGAGGAGGGTGAGAAGACAGGAAGAAATCAGTAGGATAGAAGTTGTGGAAGCAATGAAGAAAGTTAAATTGGGGAAAGCCCTAGGCATTGATGGAGTGTGTGGTGAAATGCTGAAGCATGAGGGAGAGATAGTGGTAGAACGGATGTGGAAGATGTGCAGATTGGCCTGGGAGGAAGGTAGAGTCTCGGAGGATTTGAAGTCAGGTATAATTAATCCCTTGTACAAAGGAAAAGGGAAAAAAGAAGTGTGTGGTAATCATAGGGGCATTTGTCTTCTCAGTATAATAGGAAAAGTGTATGGTAGGATACCTATTGACAGAGTTAGAGAAAGAACAGAGGAATTAGTTGGAGAAAAACAGGGAGGTTTTAGGAATGGAAGAGGCTGTGTAGATCAGATATTCATCCTTAGATCTTTAGTGGAAAAGATTCTAGAGAAGGGAAAGAAGTTGTATGCAGCTTTCATGGATTTGGAGAAAGCTTATGACAGGGTGGATAGACAAGGATTGTGGAAAGTATTAAGAATCTATGGAGTAGATGGGAAGTTGTTGAATGCTGTGAAGAGTATGTATGATTGTGCTAAGGCTGCAGTGCGTGTGGATGGTGAACTAAGTGAATTTTTCTCTCTGAAGGTTGGGTTGAAATAGGGATGTGTCATGTCTCCATGGTTGTTCAATCTGTACATGGATGGGGTAATAAAAGACATACAAGGTGGGGTAGTGGATGTTGGAGTGGCCCTGGTGAGAGGATAGTGTTTGGAAACTCCCTGTACTGTTGTTTGCAGATGATACTGTGTTGTTAAGTGAAGACGAAGGGGAGCTGCAAGGCTTGGTGGATGAGTTTGGGAGTGTGTAAGAAACGGAATCTAAAGGTGAATATAGGGAAGAGTAAAGTGATGGTCTTTGAGAGAGGTGAAGTCAGTGAATGTACAGCGAGGTTGGATGGTGAGGAATTGGAAAATGTGAGTACGTTTAAGTACTTGGGTAGTGTGATGAGTAAGGATGGAGGTTTGGAGGATGAAGTGCTTGAAAGGGTACAGCAGGGAAGAAAGGTTGCTGGTTCTTTGAAAGCAGTGATAAGAAACAGGGAAGTGAGCATAGAAGTGAAAAAGTTACTACATGACAGTATTGTGATACCAACTCTAACGTATGGAAGTGAAGCTTGGACGTTGCTGGAAGGACACAAGTCAAGAGTGAGAGCAGTGGAAATGAGTTATTTAAGAGGAGTCTGTGGAGTCACATGGAGAGACAGGCTGACAAATGATGTAAAGGAGCGTTGTGGTGTGGATGTGGATGTGATAGGAAGCGTTATGAGGAATACACTGAGGTGGTTTGGCCATGTGGAGAGGATGGAGGGTGAAAGACTGACGAAGAGAGTGTATGTGAGTGAGGTGGAGGGGGGAAGAGGGAGGGGGAGGCCGAGGATGAGATGGAGGGATGGGGTGGAGAGGTATATGAGAGAGGGGGGGTGTGAGTTGGGATCAGGGCAGTGAAATGGTGGGGGACAGGGTGACGTGGAGGTGATTTGTTTGTGGCCACCCCAAACGGGATTGAGGCATCTGGCGATAGATAGATAAATCAGAAGGTTCTGTCATATTCACCTAGTAAGTATCCAATTAAATGTCCCCCAAAGAAGGTTGTGGTTGTGGTAGTTGTGGTAGGGGTAGTTGTGGTTGTGGTAGCAGTCTCTCTACTGCTACATGGCCAATTACTGAACATCCAGGTCTTTCTTCTTCTTCTTCACTATCAGGAAGCCTTCTCCCCAACTCACACCCCTGAAAAAGAATATTCCTTATAAGCCATCACAAGAAAATCTCAATAAAAAATCAAAATATCCAAACACAAACAAAACCACAATTCCAAACACACAGACACCCCAAACTCCACACAGTCACCCCCAAATCCACACACACACACCCAAAACCTCCACATACACCCCCAATCTACACACACACATAAATCCACACACATACACAATCCAAACTCCACACAAACACCCCAATCTACACACATACATACACACCCAAAATCTACACACACACACACACACAAATACAAACACAACCCAAGCTCCACATACATACACCCCACCCCAAAGTTCACACCCAGCTCTGTTATGTTACTTTCTTACCCTTTCAGTCATCTAAGTAGGCTTTAGAAACACTCAGGCCTGTTTACAATACAAATTAAAATCAATATCACCACAGAAGCAATTAATGGAGAGAAAGGTAATTACTGGAGAGAAAAAATACTTACTGGAAAGAGAAAGGAAAAATATCTTACCAAAATTGCAGACCCTTCCCCTGTAATTGCTGGAGCCTGACTGACCAAAAGCCGGCACATTCCACCTACCCCCACATTCCTTCCCTCCCCCCCTCCCCCCCACTAGTATCCTCCCCCCTCCACCACCTCCTCCCTCCCTCCCTCCCTTCACAGCCCCTCTTTCCTCCACCTCTCTCTCTCTCCTTCCTTCCTTCTCCTCCTTGTCTTCCTTTTTCCTTCCACCTCTTCCTCCTCCCTGAAAAGCACTCTTCCTCCAATTCTCCTCCCTCCTGACATCCTCCCTTCCCTCCACCCCCACTAGTTCTCCCCCCCCCCTCTTTCCTCCAACACTCTGTCTCTCTCTCTCTCTCTCCTTTGTCTTCCTTCTACCTCTTCCTCCTCCCTGAAAAGCACTCTTCCTCCTGTCCCTCTCCCTCCTTACATCCTCCCTTCCCTCCACCCCCACTAGTTCCCCCCCCCCATCTTTCCTCTACCTCTCTCTTTCCTTCCTTTTTCTTTTTTTCTTTCCTTCCACTCTCCTCCTTCTCTCTCCATCTCTTGTCATCAATCTTCCTTCCCTCTTCCTCCTCCTTGAAAAACACTTTTCCTCCATCCCCCCTTACCTCCTCTTTCCCCTCCATCCCTCCTCTCTCCCCTCCATCCCCCCCCTTTCCTCCCCCTCCTCTCTCATTAGACACACACACACACACACACACACACACACACACACACAAAGTAAAAAATAAAATACAATCCATTACGGACAAGGGAATCACCTATACACAAAAGAAGGATATTTGTGAAGCAATAAAGAATTTCCAATCAGTTTTAAAGAAAATTTTTTTAGAGGGACTATGTGGAGCATGCATGCCCACACACACTACCAGATATACAAATATCAGAAAAAGTAATACAGGAGGAGTTAAGTACATTAGACAAAGGAAAAGCAAATGGTCCTGATGAAATTTCATGTTGGGTGATACATGAATGTGCAAAGGAGTTAAGTAAACCATTATCTTTAATTTTCAAGAAATCTTTGAGACAAGGTAAACTACCTGATATCTGGAAGAAAGCAAACATTGTTCCCTTATTCAGGAAAGGGAATAGACAAAATCCACTCAACCACTGACCAGTATCACTAACCAGTGTTGTAAGCAAGGTATTAGAAAAACTTATAAGAAAAGCTTGGGTAAATCATCTAGAAGAACACAATATCATAACAGAAAGACAGTTTGTTTCAGAAAAGGAAAATCATGTGTTACTAATCTGTTGAGCTACTATGACAGAGTAACAGACACATTACAGGAAAGAGAAGGATGAGTGGACAGTATCTATTTAGATTTCATGAAAGCATTTGACACAGTACCACACCAAAGACTTTTATGGACACTGTACCATCAAGGAGGAATTCGAGGCAAACTGTATTTTTGGATGCAAGATTTTCTCATAAAAAGAGAAATGAGAACAGTACTAAGGGGAAATTACTCATCATGGAAGAGAAGTGACTAGTGGAGTTCCACAGGGCTCAGTGCTGGCACCAATCATGTTTTTAGTGTATATAAATGATACAGAGAGTAACACTGGAAATGAAAGCTATCTAAATATGTTTGCAGATGATGCAAAAATACAAAGGAGAATTACTAACACAGACTCTTGTAAAGAGCTATAAGAAGAATTAAATAAACTTCATAAATGGAGTAATCCATGGCAAATGGAATTCAATGTGGACAAGTGTCATGTAATCAAGTTTGGTAAAAGTGGAAAAAGACCTGATTGGGATTATAAGTTAGGAAATAAAACCCTACACACATCAGAAAGAGAGAAGGACCTAGGTGTGATTATCAATAACAGACTATCTCTGGCTGACCACATCAGTGAGAAGGAATGGAACATATATACACTGCTTGCAAATATGAGAATAGCATTCACATACATAAATCAAGACATGCTAAGAAAGATAATAACATCATTCATCAGACCAACCCTGGAATATGCATCAGTAGTCTGGAGTCATCTCAAAAAACACATAGACAAGATCGAAAAAGTTCAAAGGGCTGCTACAAGATGGGTACCAAGCTGAAGGGATCTAAGCTACAAAAAAAGACTAAAAAAACTGAATCTACCAACACTACATGAAAGAAGGAAAAGAGGTGACATGATTATGCTATATAAATGCGTATCGGGGAAGGAGAAAATAGACATAAATGATTACTTAACCTATGGGGATGCATCAGCAAGAGGACACTGCAAAAAAACTGCATGGTGAGGTGATAAAGACGTAAGGAAATTTAGTTTCCCAAATATAGCAATTGATCAGCAGAATGCACTACCAAATGAAATACTGTGCCAAAACAATTCACAAATTTAAGGATATGTACGATAAATATGGTTTAAAACACGGGACAGTACGAGCTTGACTCGTTCCTGTAAAGATACAATTAGGTAGGAACAATTAGGTAAGAACACACACACACACACACACACACACATATACACATTATCTATAGGATGATGATGATGATGAGAGTTACACAAATGATAATGATTGATTTCACACAGGATAACCACCACCATAATTACTACCACAAACCACCACTACCATCATCACAACCCCAATCTATCATCACCACCTCACCACCACCACCTACCATCATCACAACCACTATCTATCATCACCACCACCACCATCACCCCCTACCATCATCACCACCACCACCACCACCCCCTACCATCATCACCACCACCACCACCATCCCCTACCATCATCACCACCACCACCACCACCCCTACCATCATCACCACCACCACCACCACCACCACATTTCCCTACCCAATATTTCCTTTTTTTTAAAACAATTCTACATACAATAAAACCTCACTAGAACAGAGTATCTGGAGCCCAAGCCATTCCAAAAAAAGCGAAACTCCGAAAAAAGCGATATGTGGACTTCCCCCTGCTAAGATATTTTCATACATCAGGGAGGGGGAAGCCAAAGATGAGATGAAGGGATGGAGTGGAGAGGTATATGAGAGAGGGGGTGTGTGAATTTGGAGCAGGGCAGGGAAATGGCGGGGGACAGGGTGACGTGGAGACGATTTGTTTGTGGCCATCCCATATGGGATTATGGAGTATGGCAATAGATAGATAGATATATTATCCAGGTTATATAATCTGCTTTGTGGAAAAATATCTACAGGCTGGTTTGCCTGCTTACACAAGGCCCTCCATTCACAAAAATATACATATGGAAAAACAACTAACTCAAAAGACAAATGGCCACCCCTTAAGGGATTATGGCATCTGGTTATACTGTAGATATGCTATAGATAGATTTAGAAAGGGAGAGAGAGGTTTTCCTGCTGATGAGGTAGTGGATATGAAAAACTGCCCATATGCAACTCCTCCTCTCTATGCGAGGTGCTCAATAGGAAATAAGAAGAAACTATCTTCATAGACCTGCAGCAAAACTACTGCAGCCAATTTAAAAAGTTTCTTTGAAACTCATAGAATGTGAAACTGTTTTATTAAAAGGTCTTCTTATGGATAAAACTGAAAACTGCTAAATAATCAGCTGATGCAACAGCTAACATGTCAATTCAACTCAAAATTTCAAGCCAAGGAACTCTGCATTTCATAAGTCACCATAATGACTCTTTATAATCCAAACAGAAAGTCACATAACAGTCAGTTGATGTGGCAGCCAATGGAACAGCTGACATGATAAAATCGATTCAAAATTTCAACCTGAACAACTTTGTATTTCATATGAATTTTGCTCTGAGCTCTCCAAAAGCAGATATTCCAGGAGGAGAAATATGAAAAAGATCCCCAGATATACAGACCTGTCAGCTTCACCACAGGTAAAAATACCCATACATAAGAGCTGCCCACTTACAGACCTGTTGGCTTCACCCACACATAAGAGCTGCCAACGTACATACCTGTTGGTTTCACCCATACATAAGAGCTGCCCACTTATAAGATGTGCCCTGTTTAAAAATTATCCATATGTAGTACAGGCAAACCCTGGTTTAATGATGCAATTGTTTAAGTAAAAACCCATCACTAGGTGGCATATTGTAACTCAGGGTAGATTTAACATGTAAAGTACAGTATAGGGATGCATTTTGGTGCCTTGGGTTTCCACCCAAGTCCTAAACCCACTCAAATGAGTCCAAAAACAAGTTTCTTGCTAACCTTAACCCTAAATAGCTTTAAAACAAGCTAACTAAGCCTAAAAACATGGGGTGTGAGTTGGGAGCAGGGAAGTGAAATGGCAGGGGACAGGGCGACGTGGAGGCGATTTGTTTGTGGCCACCCCGAATGGGATTGAGGCGTCTGGTAATAGATAGATAGATAGGTAGATAGACCTCACCTAAACCCAAAAATAAAATCTGAAATTCATTAAATATGTCTGGAAAAAATCAAACTTAGTAAACTGTACCCCAAAATGACACTGTTCACTCCACCTGTGACTAAAACACAATAATCTACGTCTAAAAGCAGTTTATAAATCAATCTAAAAAAAAAAAAAAAAAAAAAGTCATACCGGGGTTTGGCCATCATTCAGTGGGGTAGGATGGTATTTCTACCCCCATCGCTATGCGGGTGAATCGCATCTAGGCATATCGTATCTCGGGGTCTGCCTGTAGCCTTCCTGTTGACACGAGGCTATCTATCTATCGTCAGAAGCCCTAATCCCATAAGGAGTGGCCACTTCATTTAAGCAGGATGACTTTTACGTGTTTTTTTTTTTTTTTTCCACTGAGTGCCTTGTATCAGCACGCAATGAAAAAAAAATACCCACGCGTAAGAGTCTTCCTGCTTATACAATGTGGTCGATATGAAATATGTCTGTATGTAAGCTTTCCCTCTTATCGGCAGTGCTCAATATAAAGAAATACATGTATGTAATGGTTTTCCTGTTGATATGAGGCACTAGATATGAAAAAATACCCATACATAAGTCTTCCGGCAATACAAGACCTCAATGTGAAATAATACCCATACGTAAGAGTTGTTCTGCTTATACGAGGTGCTTGATATGAAAAACTACCCATATGTAAAAGTCTTTCTATTTATACAAGGTCTTAATATGAAAAAAATACCCATATGTAAAAGTCTTTCTGCTAATATGAGGTGCTCAATATGAAAAAATGCCCATACATAGGTGCTTTCCCACTTATATGAAGTGCTCAATACTGTACAAACAAATATCCACATGCAAAAGCTTTCCTGTGCATGCAAGATGTTCGATGTGAAAAAATACCGATTTCTAATTATTTTCCTGTTCACATGACATACCCAGTATGAAAAAAATACCCATACATAAGCTATTCCACTTACACAAAGTCCCCAGTACAAAGAAATACAGTATACATATGTTCAGAGTTTTCCTGTGCAAATGTGGTGCTTGATATGAAAAAGTACCCATTAGTACTAGTCTTCCTGCTCATACAAGGCACTCAATGGGGGAAAAAAAAAAAAAAAAAAAAAAATACAGTACTCATACGCAGTTTTAATGCTGATATAAAGCGCTCGATTAAAAGAAATACCTGTACTCATATACAGGAGTTTTTATGCTGATATGAAGCGCTCGATTAAAAAAAAATACTCACACATAGCTTTTATGTCGATATGATGCCCTCTATTAAAAATACTCATACACTAGAGCTTTTATGCTGCCATGAAGTTCATTCATTCATTCATTGCCAGACGCCATGTATCCCAAACGGGGTGGCCAAAGGCTTAGAGTTAATTGTTTTACAGGGAGGGGCACTAATCCTCCACCAACCCCACTTAACACGTAGGGATCGATTAAAAAACAAATACTCATATGAAGGAGTTTTTATGCCGATATGAAGCGCTCAATTAAACAAAATACTCCCCCTGGGGTAGGGTTTTTTTTCAAGAATACTCCCCCAGTATCCCTGCTTGTCGTAAAAGGCGACTAAAAGGGTTGGCGGAGGGTTAGTGCCCCTCCCCAGAAAACAACTAAAAAAACAAACAACAAGCCTCGGACAAGGACTCACATGATGTTAATAAGCTGATATGATGCGCTCGATTTAAAAAAAATACTCATGAGGAGTTTTTATGTAGATATGATGTGCCCGATTAAAAAAAAAAAAATACTCATACACTGGGAGTTTTTATGCAGATATGATGCCCTCGATTAAAAAAAATTCCTGAGTGGGCAACCTAACCCCTACAGATAACAGAGGTTTTTGTTCGTTTCGTTTCGTTTTTAAAGGCTCCAACATGCTTGCATGTGTCGGCCTTGGTCACCTAATGGCGGCTCTCCACGCTACATGATCCATTGCAGCCTCCCTGTTCAGTCCCTTAACCCTAAGGTCACACTTAATGACCTTGTCCCATGTCTTTCTCGGTCTACCCCTCATAACCCCACCCCCAATATTAACACTTCTCACCTTCCTCACCCAATTATCATCCCCCATCCTCTCCACATGTCCAAACCACCTCAATCTACCTCTCCTCATCACAACACCAATACACTCCAGTCCGATCCTACCTCTCAACTCTTCCATCGTAAACCCAGCCCCTCCAGGCCTTGGACACAGGGACGCACTGCACATCCACCTAATCATTGTCATTTCTGTACATCTGAGCCAGCGAATATCTTCCTCCTTCACTGCCCAGGTCTCACTACCATACAGCATTACACTCCTAACACATGCTACATACAAAGACCCCTTAGCACGTAGGGAGAGCCCTCTCAATGTCAGGAGAGGCAAGAGCTCCCTGAACTTCTTCCAACCACTTCTCACCCTAGCCACAGAGCTAGCTCCAGCTCCACCTCCAGCACACAACATGTCTCCCAAATAACAAAACTCTTCCACACACTCAAGAGATTCACCAGCAAGTTCAATCCTTTCACGTATGACAATCTCCACCTGCTCACAACAATTCAAATTATCATCTTTATATTTACCTACCATAGCAGTCAACACTGGAGTAAGCATCTTTCCTTCGGAGGAATCGACGAGCCTGGCTGTAAGACCTGCCTGGACAAGGAATCATCAGGGCCTGGACGAAGAGTCATCAGACCCCAAACGAAGAATCATCGGAGCCCAAACAATCATCAGAGCTGGAATGAAGAATCCACCTGGGCCTGCCAACAGCTCTAGACTCTCCCCATGTCCCCTGCCCCAGGAAGTGAATGGTGAGCTGCAGTGTCGGTTCAGAGGCATATCCCATACCATACACCATAGGACCATACCTTAAAATGAAAACCACGTTATTTTCTATATATATATATACTGTATATACATTCTCAAATATCACAAAAAAACTAAGACACGTTTTTGTGAGGCCTGAGACTCAAGCCTGGCTTTGCTCTTTGGCTTAAGCCAAAACAGTACTCGAGCCGTACTGACGAATGTAAACAAACACCCCGGTCAGCTGATGACGCAAAGCAGCATGGCAGATATTGGAGAATCATATATTTTCGATCTAAGCAGTAGTTCTTCCCTCCAGATAGGAACTTATCCGCTGTTTGCAGAGACACAAGAGTCTGCGACTGTTGTGTCCACTCTTGTAGAGGAATACATGAGCCAGGTCACTGTGTTGTCGTCTTTAATGGCAACAGGCACTAGGCACATAAAGCAGCTGTGTTAACCACTGGAAATATGAATGGCATTATATAAGGAAAGCTTTTAATTCACAAACTTAGGGTGCTTGTTGAGAACCCTAGGAACAAGGTACTCTCAGTGACAGTGTATGGGAAAGTAGACAGAACTCTTATTGATATTATGGTGTAGTGGTAGCAAGCTTAATAATAATGCTGGAGACAACACATTTGTGACCATCATGTTTGTAATGTGGTCAAAAAGTTATGTTGTTGATGGTAGGAAACAACTGGAATCATGAACTGGTTAAGTTTTGATATTCGTAAGATCTAATATATCAAAAGTTTGGTGAGTAAAAGTCTGATAATAGGTTATTGCTTCATTTTACGTACTTATTAGGCTTGGCAACGCCAGTAAATTTACAGCCATTGTTTTACTATTAAGGAAAATCAAACTTCCATAATTGTCTGAAGCTGATTGTATAAGGTGAACATACCCCAACACAAGTATCTCCACATTTGTACCTCCCACTTCCCATCTACACATTGAAAAAGAAAAAAAAAATTATGGTTGAATTACTGGTTAGATCATGTCAGGAGTATGAGTTTAAGGCGGTTTTTGATAAGTGTCTGTTTGTGACTAGGTAGCTGAGAAGAGGTTTCATAGGCCAATAATTTTCTTGGCAGCAGGTAATGAGTTTGTCAAATATTTTGGTAATGACGATGATAAGCCTAGGCAGCTGGCTGTATGTTGGTTGGATAAAATTTGAATGTAGGATCATCCAGACAAGAGTTTGGCATGCCTTATTCAGTTTAGTAGAAGATGAGCTAACTTCATCATGCAGATGTTGTGCCCGCCAGATTTATATATTTTTATATCTATTTTTTTCTTTTGGGTGCAGATGATTGGCCATTTAAGTATTAACCCTTTAACCACAGGTGTCATTCCAGAATGACATTGCAAAAACTGAACCAAACCGCGGGTGTCATTCTCGAATGCTTGTGAATATTTTGAATACCCCGCGTTTTTTCCGTGCGCCAATTGTTTCAAGGGAGAGTAGCTATTAAGTTCTTTCACTCCAGCCGACCCCCACCTCTCTCCTCCCCCCCCTGGGGCCCCACCTCCCACCCCCTGGGCCCCCCACCCCACCCCGGACCAAACACGCATCAGTATCTGTCCAGCTGTGTGAGTGACTACACTGCTGATGTGATAGTGAAGTGCAGGCAATTACAGTGCCTTTTACCTGCCTCAGTGAACACAGAGTGGGTATTTATCGTATGTGCAGTGTTCATATATGTTTATAGTATTATTATCAGAATGAGGTTGGCATTTGGTAATGGTGTGTGAGCGAAAAATAGTGATTACAACACCGCTGATGTGGCAGTGAAGTGCGGGTAATTACAGTGCCTTTTACCTGCCTCAGTGAACACAGAGTGGGTGTTTATCGTATGTGCAGTGTTCATATATGTTTATAGTATTATTATCAGAATGAGGTTGGCATTTGGTAATGGTGTATGAGCGAAGGTAATGGTGTGTGAGCGAAAAATAGTGATTTTAGATCGCTCACTTCTAATGGCACTGCCCATCCAGTGATAGTCAACGAAATCATGAAACCTACATCATTGCAAAGCCGAAGGTTAGTACTTTCTAATGGTACCTTATTTTTCGTTCTAGATTTATTCTGTGCAGAGTTATAAAGGTTTAAAGTTTGTTTACATTTTGGTCGAAACCCCCACGGGAGAGGACAGTCGGGGCAAAACAATGCCCGCGGTTAAAGGGTTAAGTTGGCCAACAAGCTGTATGAGTGCATGTCTGGTTCATTCAGGTGTGCATGCAACAGGCAGCACTCTGTATGTTGCATGAACTGTACCTGCATTATGAACTCTTTATCAGTGCATACTTTCAGGGGAAAGGAAGTATCAAGATGATACTCATTTGTGATAATGTATTGAATGTGTGGGGAATTTCTGCCATAGGGTCACATTGCCTTGTGATTATTGGGTATCTGGTAGTGCTCAATTCGGACAATTTTTAGATTCGCACAACCAGAGATTCTTAGAAACATAAGTTTACCAAATAAGTTCTGGGCCAATATAGACCATTTTTCATTATATGCACTTTGCTCGCAAATGAATAATACTTGCATTAGGTTGAGTTGGGTTGGGTTGGGTTAGGTTAAGTTAGGTGGTTAGGTTACATTGGGTTGGGTTGGGTTGGGTTAGGTTAAGTAGTAGGCCCACAGTACATATTTTTTCATCAAACCTGACTGTTTTCTATGGTTTTGGGTGTGATTCGGTTCATTTTGATCTTTATTTCTAAAAAGAAATAGTGGATTCTAAGGTGATTGCAAAAAAAATCATTCCTTTGAAACCATTGATTGGCAATAGATTTGAAGGGCAAAATCAAATGAATCACACCAAAAACCATTGGAAACACTCAGATTTGATGCAAAGATCAGTGGTTTTGTGAAACTAAAAATTGACCCTCATTTCCATTCAGGTGTTCCATTCAGTGAGCTACTTTGCTGTTAGGTCAATATGTCCCCCCCACCCCCTCAAAAAAAAAAATATATATATATTAAGAATATTAGCAAAACCATACTTTATAATTACATTATGTTCCTTTGGGCTGGTGCAGACAATCACATGCAAAGCAGAAAGGCTTCAGTGATCACCTGGATCAGAAAGATCTTGATTTCTTCGGAAATATGCGAGTCACCAAGGAAACCTATACTCTTCTCCTTTATTTTGTACAGGAGCAGTACAGACCAGTGTTCCGTGGAGGGACTCCACCTGTTCATTAAAGTGTTCCCTCCATCTGTTCACTTTTTCTCCCTTCTCCACTAGTAATCTACCATTTTGATCTTTCACACCCCAACTAACTTTGTTGGCACCCTGTGTAGCTCTCTTTACCTCTTTCCAGAAAATTTTCTTACATTCCCTCCACTTTGCACTCAAATTCCTTCCAAATTCCATATCCACTCTCTTCTTACTCTCTTTTACTAATCTTTTCACCTCTCTCCTCCTCTCTACATATAACTCTCTCGTCCTCCTCTCAGCTTCTTCAATGCCCCTGTTCCTCTTCCACTCATTATATGCTTACTTCTGCAAGAAAATAATTCATTAGCATTAAAAGTGTTCTTAGAACTGTATGAAAAAAAAAAAAAAAAAAAAAAAGATGCATGGATCAAAAATATTCAGGAATATATGAAGGAAATCAGCATAAGAAATACTAACGAACTGGACAAGTTAAAAAAGGATGAAATAAAGAAGGTAAATGAATACGAAAAAAAATAAAATGTTGGAGAGAAGAACTGACAAACAAATCCTCAATTATATTTTATAAAGAGAAAAAATTAGACATTAAGGAAGAAAAACTTTATGAAAACACACAGGGTTCTATACTGCTGCACAGATGTTGCTTGAACACTTTAAAATTAAACTGGAGAGCAAGGTATATTGGTGGAAATACGTATTGTGAATTATGTAGCAAAACAAGAAGAAACTCTTGAACATTTCTTTAAAAATTGTAATGCATTAAAAGATATAAGAAGTAAATATGAGGTAGAAGAAGGCAATTTAGAGAACATACTGTTATTAACATATGCAAAAGACACAGATAAAAAATTCTACCACTACAAGAAATCTCTGTGAAGTATGGGGTAGAAAACGTATTTTAAAACACTAAAAAAAAAAAAAAAAACACAACGAACAGCCCTGTGGGTATAACTTTAGAAGTAACCAACGTTACTGATTTTTCATTATATTACGTCCCTGAACTATTCTAACCAAGACTTACCTTTTAAGCCCAGTTTCAGTTGGGGGAGCTAATTCTGTAGGGGTCGTCATGTAGTGGCTTAGGTTAAGTTATCTCTCAGTAGCGGATGAATGTCGCGCCATATTGGCTGGTGCAGGCATTTGGACTCGGTCTATGTCAGGCCCTAGGTTAGGTTAGGTCAGGTCAGGTTAGGTTAGGTTAGTTTGGGTTAGTTTAATGCAGATTAATGGTTTTCAATTAATTTTGATCTTGATTTGGGGGGATAAACCCACTTTTGGAAATCTTACTCAAAATTACAAAAGGGGGATTTTCCCCAAAAAATGAAGGTCAAAACTAATTAAAACACGGTATTTTGTACTGGAAACCATAAAAATAATAATAAACGAAAACGTTGGTTACTTCTAAAAATTTACCGCCGTGCTGATTCAAAACCAATACTGAGTGAACATCATCTGATCTGATCTGCACCACAAACGAGCTGTCCAATTCACTCTAGCTACACATGTTCTTCTCTCACGTGCATCAACTGTAAATTCTAGCATCTCTGTATATCAAAATCAATCGGTGCAAGCCACATACTCGTGGCATATTGAAAAAAAAGTGAGAACAGTACATACAACACAATGGAAGACGCCATCTTTGTTTACATATGACGTCACACTCCCGGGCTCAAGCTACCTCAAGCCAGCTCCAGCCTCCAGGGGTGGATCGACTTGGCTTGAGTCTGGTTCAAGCGCGGCTCGAGTCCGGCTTGAGCCTGGGCACCGCAAAAACGGGAATGGACGTTTGGCTTAAGTCTGGCTCGAGCCAGGCTCAAGCCTGGGCCTCACAAAAACGCGCCTTATCTACCAGCGAGCGTGTAATTTTGGCCGCCACATTAAAACACCTGCACTCGTCGCCTCCACAATGGTAATGCAATGGGGTGCTTTCAAAGCTAGTATACCGCTAGATGGCCCCACTGTTGCAGTAAACACATTCCCCGCACTGTTTAAAAAGCATATTTTTCTTTGTTAAATATCTATACTGTTGTGTGAAAATGTGGATCATGGTAATGTCATATGCCGAAATATAAATATTACAAATAGAACACGTATATATAACGTATCGTGAAGTGTTTATATTTATCATAAACGGAAATTAAAATATCACTGATGGCATGTGATGGCAACCCGTCCTTCCAGTGACCCTATATTATTTAATTTCTGCTACATTTAGTGCAAATTTGGTTCTTAATATTGTCTGTTCAGACTGTAAAGTACGCCTAGTGGGTATCTAGACTCATCCAGTTTCTATGTGGGCAGAAATTTAATGTTGAGTAAATACTGGCATTCAACATTTTGCTCGCTTCCTTCACGCATGCGCACCACAGGACAGTCCCGTGTTTAAGTTTTTTCACGAGGGATGTCAAGTTTCCCTGAAAAATTTTATTTTGATGGCGTGTAATGTCACGGATTCACTCAGAGTAGAAACAAGCTAAATTCATAACATTCGTCATTGGTTCATAAGTGACTATGTACAGGCAGTGTGTTTCACTGAGCGATATCTTTTGCTGTTAACTAAGCTACGCCCATTTCTCATGTCCCTGTACCCGACGTTGGTTACATTACTGTCGTAAATGGACACACCCACAAACACATATAGTTCAGTAATGTGAGTTTCTGACTGTTGAGCTGAGAGAGAGAGACCTTCCCCTGCAGCTTCCTTGCACCATGAGTCATATTCATATGTATCATTGTAGCTTTGTTTAAATAAAGTGTTACAGTCAAGTTTTGTCTTTTTCTGTTGAGAACTAGTGGTTATTTTAATTTTTACATTTCACCAAGTGCCTACCAAATAAATACCTTAAGGTCATCTTATCATCAATATCTCACACACATTGCCCCCTCTTGGCAAGTCCCTAATGGTATGGTCATGTGAGAACTGTCTCCATGCCACCTGTCCACACACATATGTTTGTAAGATCTTCCACTGAGTCAGTAGCTTGTGCACATACCAGTCCTCTTGACCTGGATGCAATCTCACTGGGGGTAGACATTTAAGAGGATGCAGTAGTATTTACTCGTCATGTGTTCTCATGTCTGCATATATATATATATATATATATATATATATTATATATATAATATATATTATATATATATATATATATATATATAGATATAGATATATATATTATTATATATTATATATATATATATATTATATATATATATATATATATATATTATATATATATATATATTATATATATATATATATATATATATATATATATATATATATATATATATATATATATATATATATATATATATATATATATATATATATATATATATATATATATATATATATTGTAATGCTGAGTAGAATTTGGCTCGACTTCTCGTTCCAAATCAACTCAACACTGAGCGGGGTCCTCTTTCGAGACCGGAGCTAGTGCAATGAAGAGAGGCAGGACATAAAAACTTTCGGCAACACCATACACGTATATTATTTCAGTTAGACACAAGACATTTCAGTAGACATTACATCACAATATGGAGCAATACAAAACCTTATCTAAAATATTGTGTATCTCGCAGGATACTAGCTTCCTAGATATTAATGACAATACAACAAATCTTAGTACTAGGAGTACAGTAAATACCCGTGCGCGCGGAGCGCGGGAGGGGAGAGAGGGGGGGGATTTGTGATTTACCAGGAAGGGGAGGGGGAGGTAGGGAGACACGGAGAGTGACTTAGAACGGCGAGGGAGAAATTATGATATTTAACCCCTAAAACGCGGCTGTGTACGCGCGATCCCCCCCCTGTGGCGGGGTTGTAGCGGGGTCTGAGTACCTGTGGAAAAATATTAGCCAAAAATCATAGATTAACCCTAGAGCATTAAAATTTTTAAGGCATATATTACTTACATTCAGCTATCTCCTGAGCCACATGTTGAGCCTTCGTTGACTACCCAAGGACTTGTGAAGACTTGCAAAGTTGGGTAACAAAGTCTTCACTCTCACACCTCCAGAAACCCGGTTTTCTTTCTACCACAGCCTCAGTCTGTCACAGTACACTTTATACAACAACGTACAGGTTGTTTGGAATCCGTATTTGTAAATAAGAACTGAAAATAAGGCTAAAATGGACAGAGCGCACGGCCGACATGCAGCGCGGTGGCGATCTTCCCGTCAATATTGTCACATTTGCCTTTTCTCGGCAAAAAAACACGTATACTCCTTTTTTTTTCCATCATAGGACTTCGCAAACGTTTGCCTGTCACTATTACGGTAATAAAAATCAATGTCACTGCCAGTATTGTGGACTGGGAATGAGGAAGACCACCGCGGCGCGAGTTTATTCAGCCTTACGGCACGCACTTTATTCTCGCTCCTGTCGGCCACTCGCACTTCATTTCTATCGCTCACTTTCACTGTATCTTTTTTTTTTTTTTTTTGCCTTATTCATCAGTGTCACTGTCCAGTGTTATAAAAATAATATTTTATACACAAAAAACTTTTACTTTCAGAACATAGAATAGGAAAATATGCTTTTATCTTTTTACACTGGAGTGACTGTCACTCGCAATACTTATATGATTACTATGTACAATTATTTACAACAAAAAACACTGTAACTGTCAGTGCTTTTACAAGTACATACACTAATTTACACTCATCAGGCTGTCACTGTCAGCACGTAAAAGAAAACTAAACAATATTATCACTGTCACTCTCAGTATTTTTCCCAATATTTTTACCCTTATTTTCAAAATCTACTTAGGCTGTGGTAGTCGAAAAAACACGGGTAAGCACAGAGGGGAACTTTGCACTCTTTGCACTGCAAGGAGGTGCGCCTAAAAGTTCTTTCCTGCCTGGTAGTGTGGCTGCACACATGACACCTCCTCAGTGCTTTCCCCCTCTTTGCAGTGGCTGGCAGTGGCTCCAGGCGGTGTCGCTGAAGGTAGGCCATACACTGTAGGCGGTCTGGAGGTGTGTGAGGGTGGCGTTTGGGACCTGTTGAAAGCACCTGGCCATAACGCTGAAGCAGCTGGTAGACACAAGTCTTGGAGAATCTTCTGAGAGAGTAGTTGGCTGGCTTCCTGTTCTTGATTTTATACAGGATGAAGGCGTTCAACATGCACATGTCAATCAAGTGCAAGAACACCTTCCTGTACCAACGACGATTTTTCCTCAGACAGTCAATCTCTCCAATCATCATATCCGACTTGTCCACCAGCCGCATATTGACGTTATAGTCAATTACAGCATCAGGCTTCATCACAGGCTCGCCAGTCCTTCTGTCGACCTTCCCTGTTGCCAGCATTTCACCCTTGTGTACTGTGGTGAGCATGTTCACGACTCTCTTATCATGCCACCTGATCGCAAGCATCTTGTCAGATTTCTTCAGGTGCACGTCTCCCCGCTTTGACTTTTCAGCCTCTGGGAAGGCAGGGTAATGTGCCCTGTTACTTCTGACAGTGCCACAGGAGCCGACGCCGTGTTCAGAAAGGTACTTGGCGAGTTTTGGAGCTGTATAATAATTGTCCGTATACAGGACATGATTCTCGCCAAAGTACTTTTCCAAAAGCACTTTCACCACAGAACCAGAGAATCCAAGGGGTCAGTCTTATCCAAGTCGACATTGCTGGCGGTGTAGATGACGAAGTCAAGGATGAACCCCGTCTTGCAGTCGCACAGCACGAAAAACTTGATTCCAAAGCGGTGGCGTTTGCTTGGAATGTACTGGACGAACCGAAGACGGCCCCTGAACAATACCAAAGACTCGTCAATCACGACTTTCTTGAAAGGGCGCAAGAACCTCGTAAACTTATCTTTGATCATGTTCAGGATTCCCCTCACTTTCCATAATGGGTCAGTTTGGGAAGGCTCATCATTATTCGCGAAGTGAAGATAAGTCATCAGCTGCCTAAAACGATCGCGGCTCATGTATTTATTGAATATTGGTGTTGGGCACAGCTCGTCGGAACCCCAGTACTCTTCCAACTTATGCTTCCAGTTGTGCGGCATAAGCAACATCAAGGCAATAAATACAAAAAGCTCGCGGATCGTCAAAGGCACCCATGATGCCATCCGCGACGTGGATGGCGTCGCAGCCTCACCACCTTCTTCGCGAATTGGCGCACATTGCCCCTCGTACCTGTTGGTCTCGGTACAGATGTGCTCCATAACCTCGTCGTCAAGGAAGGCCAACAGGTAGTCAACACATTCACCATCGTCGTCCACAGGGAAGTCAGCCTGAAGTCCACACTCACTTTCGTCAAAGGGCAGATCTTCAGGCACAAAATCTGATCCCTCTGACCACACAAAAGCATCTAAAGTTCCCTGCCTAGGCTGGGAGGTGCTTGGGGCGGCGGGGGGTGAGGCAGGTCGTGTGGGAGTGGGTGAGGCAGGCTGGGCAATAGTAGGTAAGGGAGAGGTTATCCCAGGCCGTGTTGGTGTTGTGGTGGTGGTGGTGGTGGTTGGAGGGAGATTATCGCTTGGGTCAAGGTCACCCGCGGTGGCGTGACTCCTGAGTTGCCTAGTGGGAGTTAGCCTAGGGGACTTAACTTTACTCACACGAACACTAGGCCTACGATAACCTCTCATACCTAACATTGCTCGTCTACTTCCCTTTCTCGGTGGTGATGGAGACTCCGATGACTCAGGAGACAGGACAGCAGACGAGGAGGACGAGAGAAGAGGGCTGGGAGAACGTGGCGGGCTTGCGGTGGTGTGGCGTGGCGTAGTGGACAATGCCGGTGCACTGCTGTCTCCGCTCCTCTTCCTTTTCTCTCCCTTTCCATATTCGAGCCCCATTTTCACCGGGGCCTTCCCTGTAGAGGTGCTGGGCACAGTCACAGTTTCCTCGGGCACAGAAATCATCACTTCCGGGGCTGAATCAGCACTCGATTGTGTCTCTGATTCAGCCAGGCTAGATAAAACACCCACGTCACTGCCGTAGTCCATAGAGGCTTTCAACAGTTCAAATGCTATGGCCGAGTCACTTAGCCCCTTGGTAGTCACTTGTAAAGTTTTGAAGGGCGTAGAGGTAACAAAACCCTTTTTTGGAGGGCTAGAAGGCACGGAACTAGAAGAGCTAGAGCCTGACATGGTGTCACCGTGGCAGATTTGCGTGGACTGACGCTAATCTGGGGCAAACCGCGCGAAAAAATGACAGTGTGACAACTGGGGAAACAAGTGTTTCCCAATAGCAAAAAGTGCTTGCGAGATGACGGCGCAGATTGACACGTATCAGCCATCCGCGCGTTGCCATATCGCACGACGAGGGAGGGCCGCGCATCGGTGCGTCCGTGGGTAAAAAAAATGAGACTTGGCAACAACCGAGGTCAGTAGTACAAAGGTCAAGTGTGCTAAAAGTAGCTCACGGGTGGCGGGACTGAGAGACAATACCGGCTTGAGCCTGCTTGCCCGCGGTTATTCAAAATTAACTCAAATCGCAAACGCGACGACCCGCCGTCTTGTCCTTTGAGCCGACCGTCGCAAAAGCGACGATCCGCGTTTTAGGGGTTAATGAGGCCCGATATTAACAAGGGAGTTTAGGTGTTTTCTATTGGCAAGAATTCTTTGATAATTAACTCTGGTTCATATTTGGACTTTAAGAGCGGGGGTGAGGAGTGGGGAGGGTTTTCAGGGATAGCGTGCGGAACAGGAGAGTACAGTTATCACTCACGGTCCTCGTAGTTTTGGTAACACTAGATTTCCGTCAGCACAACTTATATACTACACATCTCCCGGGTAGGTTATGTAGACTCGCACTTCCCAACGCGTAACAAAGTCGGAACCCTCGTAATTTCTATTCCACTGTATTACTCAGAGTTTAACCAATAGCACTCCAATAATGTATTATCCTTTCTTTGGGCTCTAGAGAGAAGTCCTTAGTACTCTCGGGATGACACTCGCACGTATCTTCACTGGGGGTCTCTACCCATATTCTCGCCCGTTAATGTAGCATTATGTCCTGGGTTACCCCAATGGAAATTACATGAAATCACTGCACTAGTCTTATTCTAAGAAAAAAGGAGTCACACTTAACCTACTTCACAATTGCAGGATCCTCGTATCTCTCGTGGAGAGAAACACGGTTACCTCAGTGATGATCCGGTCGGACTGAGGGCGTCGCCAGGGTAGGGCGAGTCGTGAGGGCACGGGGTGACTCACTAGGGCGTCCTCTCACGTCCGGGGGCTTCCGGACTGGGCTCCGGACTGGGGCCGAAGAGGGCTAGGAACCTCTGGGTCAGGTCCCGGCGTCGCGGGGGCGTGGTGAGGTCTCGCCTGGGTGTCCTGGGGCGGGCCGGAAGAGGCGACGGACTGCGGTCTCCTATGGGCAGGGGCGCCGGCAGGGAAGGACTGCGGCAGCGGCTGTCACGGGGGCCCGACAGGTGGGTCTTCTCAAGGGCCTCGCGCAGGGAACAGAGGCCGGGGGAGACAGGGAGGTCTTTCCTCCTCACTATACCCTGGGAGCGACCATCGATCGTCTCCACCGGGGTGCTGAGGGAGCGACCGTTGATCGTCTCTACCTTAGCTTTCAGGGAGCGACCATTGATCGTCTCTACCTGATTTTGTTGTGAGCGACCATAGATCGTCTCTGTCTTTTTTTTATGGGAGCGACCATTGATCGTCTCTACCGGGGTGCTGAGGAAGCGACCGTTGATCGTCTCTACCTTAGCTTTCAGGGAGCGACCATTGATTGTCTCTACCTGATTTTGTTGTGAGCGACCATAGATCGTCTCTGTCTTTTTTTTATGGGAGCGACCATTGATCGTCTCTACCAGTGTGGTGAGGGAGCGACCGTTGATCGTCTCTGCCTTAGCTTTCAGGGAGCAACCATTGATCGGCTCTACCTGATTTTGTTGTGAGCGACCATAGATCGTCTCTGTCTTTTTTTTATGGGAGCGACCATTGATCGTCTCTACCAGTGTGCTGAGGGAGCGACCATTGATCGTCTCTACCTTAGCTTTCAGGGAGCGACCACTGATCGTCTCTACCTGATTTTGTTGTGAGCGACCATAGATCGTCTCTGTCTTTTTTTTATGGGAGCGACCATTGATCGTCTCTACCAGTGTGCTGAGGGAGCGACCGTTGATCGTCTCTGCCTTAGCTTTCAGGGAGCGATCATTGATCAGCTCTACCTGATTTTGTTGTGAGCGACCATAGATCGTCTCTGTCTTTTTTTTATGGGAGCGACCATTGATCGTCTCTACCAGTGTGCTGAGGGAGCGACCATTGATCATCTCTGCCTTAGCTTTCAGGGAGCGACCATTGATCGTCTCTACCTGATTTTGTTGTGAGCGACCATTGATCGTCTCTACCTGATTTTGTTGTGAGCGACCATAGATCGTCTCTTTTTTTTTTTTTATGGGAGCGACCATTGATCGTCTCTACCGGGTTGTGGAGGGAGCGACCGTTGATCGTCTCTACCTTGCCACTATTAGAGCGACCATAGATCATCTCTACCTTAGGGGTGCTGTCTGAAGTACAGTTTCTGACTCCACCCCTAGCTAACTCGGTGATTCCGCCACACGAAGGTAGTGTCTTTTGCCTACGGTGGCGGCGGCGCGGTGGTTGCGTCTCACAAGGGTGCACGGCCCGGGCTGACGTACGCCGCTGTTGCCCGGAGTGGTGGTGGCTGGTGGCGGCTACCCTGGGGAGTCCGAGTGGGGGTGTCGGCATTTTTGAGGGCAGACTCCACTGCTCCTGGTCCGCCTTGATGTCGGGGAGACTGCGGTATTCTCCGGAATATTCCGGAGAATCGATGCGGTCAAAACCAAGCATTTCACCACCGTGTTCTTTAAAAAAGTCACGTCCCTGTGGCTGGAGGTGGAACGCTAGAGTGTTGGAGGTGGTGGAGATGGGCTGGAGGTGGCGGAGTGTGTGCTGCCAGGCGGTAGTATAAGAATTCTCCTCTTGTGTTTGGTCATAGGTGAGGAAGAGGGCGGAGGGGGTGGTGGTGTGCTTGAGGATACTTAACAGGTGGTGGGGTCCACGGAGCCGGTGGTTCTTGGCAAAGGAAGGGGCCCATACAGCTCGCTTAATCCTCATGTTGTTTGGTGTGGTTGTCGGCGTGGTTGGAAGTGGAATGCCGGACAGAGTGGGCGAAGGCCGGGTTTTGTGTGGTAGTAATGCGGCGTTAAGTCTCTGGGGAGTACAGATAGGAGGGATTTGGGCCCGATGTAGCTGGACAGTGTGAAGTCGCGGGGAGGTGGGGGATGTAGGGGTGTGGGAATATCGGGCGGGTGGGCGTGAGAGGCGGCCCGAGCGGGTAGTGGTGGTGGTGAGGGTAGGGGTGGGGGGGAGGGGGGCATTGGGGGTGGGCAGGTTGTCTTTCGTGCCGCGGGTGTGGTAGCACGTGGTATTGGTGGTGGGCGTACGGGTGGTGGGCAGGGGAGGGGGGGGAAGAAGGGGGTGTTGGTGAAGGGGTGGCAGTGGTGCGGGCCGGGGTGGAGGGGGAGGGGGGCGTTAGGTGTGGGCGTGTTGTCTCTTGTGCCGTGGGTGTGGTAGGACGTGGTATGGGTGGTGTGGGCGTCGGGGTGGTGGGCTGGGGGTGGGGAGTGGAAGAGGGTTGTGGTGAAGGGGTGGTGGTGGGGGCGGAGGGGGTGGTGATGGGCTGGGGGACGGGGGTGGCGGCAGGAGCCGGAGATGGGGGAGTGCGGGCTGAGGGGCAGGCCACGGGTGGGTGGGGCGAGGGGGAGGGGGGGTGTCGGGGGAGACGTCAGGTGAGGTGCCTGGGGCAGGAGAGGTGGAGGTGGTAGGGGGGGAGAGGGGGAAGGGGAGGAGGAAATGTAACACTCAAATGTGGTTGTAGAGGGTGGAGCGGGAGCTGTGGGGGGTTGGGGGGCGGGGTCGTGGCGGGGGGGATGGGTGTTCGGAAAGAGCGTACGTGTCGGTTTCGGAGGGTACGGGGAGTGCCGTGGTAGTCCACGACCACCTGGTAAGGATTGGGGATTTTGGTGATGGTGTGCGGGCCCGTGAAGCGGGGGGCAAGTTTGTGGGGGGTGGGGAGTTGGGCGATGACTACGGTGTCACCCTGCTTGTAGGGATTGGCGGCTGTGTCGGGTCCAAGATCTAAGTTTCGCTGTAGGTGGTATACCCGTCTTTTTAGCAAGTGTAGCGGGTCTGTCGCAGGGGCAGAGGTGGGCGGTTGCAAGTGATGGCGTAAGGGTAGTAGGAGGGGGGTTTCGCCAAAGACCCTCTCGTGGGGGGAAACCCCGTCTTCTCGGGGGCAGGAATTCATGCCCCACTGGACGATTTTGACGTGTGCTGGCCAATCGTTGTCTTTGGTAGCCTCGATTCTGGTCCGCAGCTGATTTGCCAAGGTACGATGGCTGCGCTCACACACCGCGTTCCCTTGAGGCCAATATGGTGAGGAGTGGGAGATTTCGTATCCAAAAATCCTGGCCAGCTCTTCCCAGACTTTCCCGGAAAATTCGGGGGCATTGTCAGAATGGATGGCCTGGGGAATGCCAAAGTAGGGAAAAACGTGTCGGAGTAAGGCATCGGCGACCGCGACGGCGTGATGTTCTTTAGCGGGGCAGGCTATTACGAACTTGGAGTACGTGTCAACAAACGTGATCACGTACTTATATCCCGATTTAGGAGGGAGAGGTCCTACCACATCGACTGCTAGGAGCTGCCAGGGTTTATGGGCGGTGATATGGCCAGAAGGCCCGGCGGTCCGGGTAATGTCTTTCCCGAACGCACAGGCGCGGCAAGCTTGAATAATTTCCTTGGCGAGGGTGGAGGGGTTCGGGGCCCAGTAGATGTCATTAAACACCTGTAGCAATTTTTTGGTGCCCAAATGGATGCCGTTGTGGGCGTGTAACTGGCGCAGGGTGTCACGTGCCGCATCGGGGGCCAAGAGGATGTGTCCAGACGGGGTCAAAAGGTGGTCGCCCTGTCGGCGCAATTTGGGAAACAGGTAGGCTGGGATCCAGGGGGGGCGTTCTTTATGGTGCCAGAGTTCTAGCAGGTCCTGATCTGGTTGGACGGTGCGGATGGGAAGGCGGGAGAGGGCATCTGCGTTAGTGTGGAGCTTCCCGGGTCTGTACGAGATTTCATATTGAAATTCCTCTAGGGTGTCACGCCATCGGACGGTTTGGGCGTTCTGGGAATCCGATTGTCGCAGCCACTGGAGTGATTGGTGGTCGGTTATTATAGTGACTTGGGTCCCAGAAAGATAAGCTCTAAAATACTGGAGGGACTAGATTATGCCGAGGCATTCTCGCTTGGTGGCGGCATAATTTTTCTCTACCGGGTTCAGTGTGCGGCTGGCACAAGCAATAATGTGTTCCCGACCGGCCTGTACCTGGGCTAGAACAGCGCCGATGGCGTCCAGGGAGATGTCCGTGTAGAGGCGAAAAGGGAGGGCATAGTCGGGAAAGGCCACGATGGAGGCCGAGATAAGTTTGTCTTTCAGCTGTTGGAAAGCGGTTCGTCGGTCCTCTGTCCAGAGGAAAGGTTCTCCTTTCCTCGTCAGATCGTGAAGAGGTTTAGCAATTTGTGCAAACCCCTTCATGAAGCGGCGGTAGTAGGATGCGAGCCCCAAAAAGGCACGAATGCCGTGAACATCTTGCGGAGGTGGTATGTCCGCTATGGCGCGCAGCTTATCGGGGTCTGGGGTGATTCCTGCTTGGGAAATGGTATGGCCTAGAAATGCGACGGTTTTTGCGGCCAAGACACATTTGGCTGGATGTAACTTGAGGCCTGCCAGGCGAATTCGGGTGAAAACTCGGCGGAGGCGCTGCAAATGATCAGCCCAAGTTTGGCTAAAAATGATGACATCATCAAGATAGGCCAAACAGATCTCCCAAGTGAGGCCGCTTAAAACAGATTCCATCAGCCTGGAAAACGTGGCTGGGGCATTGCAGAGACCGAATGGCAGGACATTAAACTCATAATGGCGGCCATTACTGGTAGAGAAGGCCGTTTTGCCTCGATGATCCGGGTGGACTGGGACCTGCCAATATCCAGACTGGAGGTCAAGGGCAGAAAACCAAGACACCCCGTATAGGGAGTCTAGGGAATCGTCGATGCGGGGAAGGGGAGTGGCATCCTTAATTGTGACGTCGTTCACGTGGCGGTAATCGATGCAAAACCGCATCGTGCCGTCTTTTTTTTTTACTAGAACGACGGGGGAGGACCACGGGCTGGTGGAGGGGGAAATAACGCCCGCCTCTTCCATTTCGCGCACTTGGCGGTCTTCCTCTTCTCTCTGTCAGGGGTTCTTTCGTCAGGAAGGCTGTCGTATCGGGGGGCCTGTCATATGGATCTCGTGAGACAGGTATGTAGTGTGTCCTATATCTGCGGGCCCTGCCGCAAACAAATCCTGGAACTCCAGGAGGAGGCGGCGTAAGGCGTCTGACTGTTGGTCAGAGAGATGGTCAGGGATGGGGGGAAGGGGGGCGGGGCATTGAGGGGGGAAGGGACGCAGGGCTCGGCTTCTTCCATCTCTCTGACGATAAGCCCTTTGGGAAGGGTGAGAGGGGATGGTGCGAGATTGGCGATGCGAATGGCAGCGCGGTGGGGGGGGAGAAAGGTAGGGGAAACGAGGCAGGCGGAGAGGGGTCCGGCAGGGAGGAGGGGGGAGAACAAAACGGATGGGCCTGAGGGCCTGTTCAGGGGTACCCAGGCCTCGTGGTGTGAGGGGATGGTAACGGCGGCGGAAACGGTGGCAGGGAAGGAGGGGGCAAGAGTGGGGTAGGGTTGCGCGGGGGAAGGGGGAGGCGAAGAAGGGGAAAAGAAGGAGTGCGAGGGTTTTTTTTTTTGTGTGTCCTCCGGCCGGGGTTGCGGCGTGCAGGTACAAACGGCTGGGGTGGAGCGGGGTAGGGGGTGGAACTGGAGTTGTCGGTTGCGACAGTCGATAGTGGCTCCGAATTTTTGAAGTAAGTCCAGCCCTAAATAGCCGTCATAGCTCCGGCAGGAGGAATCAAAAATGATGAAGGGGTGCTGGGTAGATACTGGTTGGTGGGTGTCGACCCGTAGGGCCCGAGTTTCCCCACGGATGGGCAGGGGGCCATCCCCCGCATCTATAAGGTGGGTGGTAGTGGGGCGGAGCGGGCCAAACCGCGATTTGTAGCGGGAGAAATAATGGCTGTAAAGACAGGATCTGGCTGCTCCCGTATCGACTAGTAGTCTGGCCTTCACGCCATTGATTTTCATTTTGTGGTACACTGGGGGGCGATACTTAGGGGTGATGGCCCCCGCCACCGTGGGTTGGTGCGGGGGCGGGCCTAAAAATCCAGCTGGTTAGGGCTCTCGTGTTCCTGTTCCTGCTCTAAGTCTCCTGGTGGGGGATCGTCCGCTGGCGCCAGCTCGTCCCCTGGGGCCTCGCCTTCTAGGGCGGAGACCTTACGCGGACCCGGGGTTGTGCTTTTGCGGCGAGCAGCTTTCAGCTGGTCCCGTACGTCATGAAGGGGGCAACGGGAGTTGCAGGCTGTGAATTCCCACGGGTTGATGAGAATTAAGTTTGGGTTTTCTCGCGGGGCGGGGCGCCGACGAGATGGGTACGCCCTGGGTGGGCTAGGCGTCGGGGTCGGGCTGGTGTGGGGCAGGGGCAGACGTGGTGCGGCTGGGGGAGCCGGGGGCCGAGTGGGGAATTTCTTGACAACATTGATTTGTTGTGGAGGAGGGCAGGCGGTCAGCAGGCGTCGTATCAGCTGTATATCCCTATCCATGTCTCCTGTCGGATCGTGGATGGTAAAGTGTTGCTTCACAACACTTGGGAGTATTCGGAGCAGAGTATTGAAGGTGTGCTGGTCCCGGGTTTCTTCGTCTGATTCCGGGTAGGCAGCAGTAATCAGGCTTCTCACCTGCAACAGGGTATTATCTAAATCCCCGTTATAAGTAAAGCTATCCAACTTGGATAAAGCCACCACTTTCCCTAATGATGGGGTGATGGCTTGGACTGCGAACTTGGTAAAGTTCTGCCAGGTGAGTTCTGGGACAATTTTTGGCGCAATGTTAGCTGTGGCTTTACCCAGTAGTGGAAGTGTGACTGCAATTTTTTGTTGGTCATTATCGAAGCCAATATCCAATAAGGGTTTAACTATTGCAAGATATGTTTGTATGTCATACTGGTCAGGGTCAAACTTGGATAACTGGATGTGCGGTTTAGTTGCCATTTTTCCAAATATTTCCTATTTACCTCTCTTCTACGCTCAGATCTAGAACCACCGCTGGCCACCAGTGTAATGCTGAGTAGAATTTGGCTCGACTTCTCGTTCCAAATCAACTCAACACTGAGCGGGGTCCTCTTTCGAGACCGGAGCTAGTGCAATGAAGAGAGGCAGGACATAAAAACTTTCGGCAACACCATACACGTATATTATTTCAGTTAGACACAAGACATTTCAGTAGACATTACATCACAATATGGAGCAATACAAAACCTTATCTAAAATATTGTGTATCTCGCAGGATACTAGCTTCCTAGATATTAATGACAATACAACAAATCTTAGTACTAGGAGTACAGTAAATACCCGTGCGCGCGGAGCGCGGGAGGGGAGAGAGGGGGGGGATTTGTGATTTACCAGGAAGGGGAGGGGGAGGTAGGGAGACACGGAGAGTGACTTAGAACGGCGAGGGAGAAATTATGATATTTAATGAGGCCCGATATTAACAAGGGAGTTTAGGTGTTTTCTATTGGCAAGAATTCTTTGATAATTAACTCTGGTTCTTATTTGGACTTTAAGAGCGGGGGTGAGGAGTGGGGAGGGTTTTCAGGGATAGTGTGCGGAACAGGGGAGTACAGTTATCACTCACGGTCCTCGTAGTTTTGGTAACACTAGATTTCCGTCAGCACAACTTATATACTACACATCTCCCGGGTAGGTTATGTAGACTTGCACTTCCCAACGCGTAACAAAGTCGGAACCCTCGTAATTTCTATTCCACTGTATTACTCAGAGTTTAACCAATAGCACTCCAATAATGTATTATCCTTTCTTTGGGCTCTAGAGAGAAGTCCTTAGTACTCTCGGGATGACACTCGCACGTATCTTCACTGGGGGTCTCTACCCATATTCTCGCCCGTTAATGTAGCATTATGTCCTGGGTTACCCCAATGGAAATTACATGAAATCACTGCACTAGTCTTATTCTAAGAAAAAAGGAGTCACACTTAACCTACTTCACAATTGCAGGATCCTCGTATCTCTCGTGGAGAGAAACACGGTTACCTCAGTGATGATCCAGTCGGACTGAGGGCATCGCCAGGGTAGGGCGAGTCAGGAGGGCACGGGGCGACTCACTAGGGCGTCCTCTCACGTCCGGGGGCTTCCGGACTGGGCTCCGGACTGGGGCCGAAGAGGGCTAGGAACCTCTGGGTCAGGTCCCGGCGTCGCGGGGGCATGGTGAGGTCTCGCCCGGGTGTCCTGGGGCGGGCCGGAAGAGGCGACGGACTGCGGTCTCCTATGGGCAGGGGCGCCGGCAGGGAAGGACTGCGGCAGCGGCTGTCACGGGGGCCCGACAGGTGGGTCTTCTCAAGGGCCTCGCGCAGGGAACAGAGGCCGGGGAAGACAGGGAGGTCTTTCCTCCTCACTATACCCTGGGAGCGACCATCGATCGTCTCCACCGGGGTGCTGAGGGAGCGACCGTTGATCGTCTCTACCTTAGCTTTCAGGGAGCGACCATTGATCGTCTCTACCTGATTTTGTTGTGAGCGACCATAGATCGTCTCTGTCTTTTTTTTATGGGAGCGACCATTGATCGTCTCTACCAGTGTGCTGAGGGAGCGACCGTTGATCGTCTCTGCCTTAGCTTTCAGGGAGCGACCATTGATCGGCTCTACCTGATTTTGTTGTGAGCGACCATAGATCGTCTCTGTCTTTTTTTATGGGAGCGACCATTGATCGTCTCTACCAGTGTGCTGAGGGAGCGACCGTTGATCGTCTCTGCCTTAGCTTTCAGGGAGCGACCATTGATCGTCTCTACCTGATTTTGTTGTGAGCGACCATAGATCGTCTCTGTCTTTTTTTTATGGGAGCGACCATTGATCGTCTCTACCGGGTTGTGGAGGGAGCAACCGTTGATCGTCTCTACCTTGCCACTATTAGAGCGACCATAGATTGTCTCTACCTTAGGGGTGCTGTCTGGAGTACAGTTTCTGACTCCACCCCTAGCTGACTTGGTGATTCCGCCACACGAAGGTAGTGCCTTTTGCCTACGGTGGCGGCGGTGCGGTGGTTGCGTCTCACAAGGGCGCACGGCCCGGGCTGACGTACGCCGCTGTTGCCCGGAGTGGTGGTGGCTGGCGGCGGCTACCCCGGGGAGTCCGAGTGGGGGTGTCGGCATTTTTGAGGGCAGACTCCACTGCTCCTGGTCTGCCTTGATGTCGGGGAGACTGCGGTATTCTCCGGAATATTCCGGAGAATTGATGCGGTCAAAACTACGCATTTCATATATATTATATATTATATATATATTATATATATTATATATATATATTATATATATATATTATATTATATATATATATATATATATATATATATATATATATATATTATATATATATATATATATATATATATATATATGTATATATATATATTGTATATATTCTATATTATATATATATATTACATATATATATATATATATATATATAAAATCGTGAATACTGAACTTGACTCCGTGTGAATCTTGTGGATCACTTGGAGGCGATGTCTTGGCTTGTGTACCTTCCACAGTCGTCTGTCCTCGGTGAGACCAGGCAAAGAATGACGCGTAAACGATCTTGGTTTTGGGACGGTTCCTCAGCCCGGATGATTTATGATGGTGAATGCCAGTATTTACTCAATATTAAATTTCTGCCCACATAGAGACTGGATGAGTCAAGATACCCACTAGGCGTACTTTACACTCTGAACAAACTATGTATTAAGAATCTAACTTGCACTAAATTTAGCAGAAATTAAATAATATAGGACCACTGAAATGGCAGATTGCCATCACATGCCATCAGTGATATTTTAATTTCAGTTTATGGTAAATATAAACAATTCATGATACGTTATATATACGTGTTCTATTTGTATTATTTATATTACGGCATATGACATTACCATGATTCACAATTTCACACAACAGTGTAAATATTTAACAAATAAAATTATGCTTTTTATACAGCGCGGGAATGTGTTTACTGCTACAGTGGAGCCATCTGACGGAATACTAGGCTTTTCAGAAGCACCCCATTGGATCACTGTTCTTAGCTTGCTATTTCTGTTTCGCTGTTGCTTACATAAGCTAGGGTGGGCCATGGAACTATAATTTCCGAATTCATCGGTTGATTTCAAAAGACGTGGGCGTCGGTGATGAAGATAAACATCAGCGCCGCCTTGGGCCCCTGGCGGCGGTTACACAAACTACTTGGTGCTGCCCATGAGAAAGCCACTCCAGAAGAGTCTCTATACTATAGAGCTTATCGCTGGTGCCAGTTATTGCCAAGATATTGTGGCTGTAGTATTCTCTTAATAACATCATTCATCATACCTACACTGGAGTATGCATCAGTAGTCTGGAATCCACGTCTTAAAAAACACATAGATAAGACCGAAAAGTTACACAAATGGACGCTGCGAGATGGGCACTTAATGGATCTGGTAAATATTTACAATGCGTTTATGGTAATATCCTTGAATTGCATATTGGCAACTTGTAACATAGTACCGATAAAAGTTGTTCAAAACACGAGACAGTACGAGCTTGACTGTTGACTCATTCCTGTAAAGGTAAGAACAAAGACGATGTTGAATGCTACCCTCATATTAGCAAGCATTGTGTACATGTTGCTTACTTTTTAATTTACGGTATGTGGTCAGCCGGTGATAGTCTGTTATTGATAATCACAACTAAATCCTTTTCTTTTTCTGATGTGTGTTGGGTTGAACTGGTCTTTTTTCACGTTTATCAAATTTATTACCGGTACATGACATTCGTCCACACTGAATTTCATTTGCCATCTATTGCTCCATTCATGAAGCTTATTTAATTCCTCTTGTAGCACTATGCAAAAGTCTTTGTGTGTAAATTTCCTTTGCATTTTTACATCATCAGCAAATATATACAGTACGGTATATAGATAGCTTCCATCACCGAGCCCTGTGGAACTGCACTTGTCACTTCTCTCCAGGATGAGTAATTTCCCATTAGGACTGTTTTCATTTCCCTTTTACTGGGAAAATATTGCATCCAGTCATGCAGAATACTGTACTGTACCTTGGATTCCTCCTTGATGGTACAATTTCCTTAAAAGACGTGTGATACTCTGTCAAATGCCTTCTTGAAATCCAAATATATGCATTCTACCCAGCCATCTCATTTCTGTAGTATTTCTGCAGTTCTGTCATAGTAGGTTAGTAACTTGATTTTCCCTTCTCTAAAACCAAATTGTCTTTCATTTATCATAGTGTGTTTTTCCAGTTGATTTATCCAAATTCTTCGTATCAGTTTTTCTAAAATCTTGCTTATGATGTTGGTCAGTAGTTAATCCGCCACGTCTCGACGTATATATACTGTACATCCGAACGTTTTGTCAGTGTGACTCCCGTTGACATATATAAACGCGCCGCAATTGCAAGCTCCGTCATTTGCGCATTTTTCATATTTCGCGCGTGATTTTTGGTACGTACACATGGGACATCCTCTACCCGATGCCAGGCAGGGACAATATCTTACCTCATTTGACCTCCCTCCCCCCCCCACACTTGCCAACGTCTCGGGAACTCACTTTTTACCAGTGACCTGGCCAGTAAAGAGATGTCGCGCCATGGTACGAAATTCAAGGCCAGAGTGATTCCCCAATTTATGACAATGTGGAGGACAAAGTTTATGTACCGGGTAGCATTAGAGGAAGAAACAGTCAGAAATGATTATCAGGTAATGTTGCCAAAAAATGTGCAGTATGTTGATGTGTTTGGTGAGTAAAACAATGTTTGTATCACCCGTATTACTGTGTGAAAACCAATATACAGTACTGTACTCTTGTACCGCATAAATTCATACCAAAAACATAAATAAATACCTGTTATGAGTAGTTTGGAATAATTACCCCTCCGTCGAGGGTAACATCCCTTGCTTGCCTTGCTCCTCCAGGGGCCAAGCGGGATGCCCCTCTCACTCCTCCCACACCCCTAGGGGTGGAGCTTGCTCCCCAGTGGAGTCCCTGTTGGAGTGTCTGAAGCGGCCCCATTGTGAGCCTGGGAGTGTGCTCACTGCAGCCGATGCCCCAACGTCACCAGCTGCTGCCGGACTCCCCGAGCACGAGAGACCGCAAGCAGACCCTGACAGCCTCCCCAAACTTGCGAGACAGCAGCCCCCAGCCACCGAGGGACGCCATGAGGACTCCAAACCCACCGGCAAGACACCCACCTCCTCTAAGGGCAGGCGCAGAGCTGCGCACCTGCTTGCCCTGTTCGGCCCCAGTCCTGAGGGCTGCCACACACCCCAAAGCCCCACCAGAGAGGAGCCTCCCATGACACCGCCCTGCAGCCCACACCGGACGATCCACCATGCAACCAGGAACCTGTGCCTCTCACAGGAGCACACACCTGATGGGCCGCTCCCACACCTGGGCGCCCCCTTCAAGTATACGGTCTCCTGTAGTTCACCACCAATCCTTGTGTGTTAATATTGTATTTGTATTGTGTCCTGCACTTGTATCTTTTGTGGTAAGATATGTGTAAGACTGGTTAGCTTGTGTTTGAGCCCTGTTCCTTTTGTTGCATGCTTTAGACCCGGTCCTGAAAAGAACCCAAGTCAGTTGCCCGTGCTTTGAGGACAAGGAGTTGAACTCAGAGTACGCTGCATAACAGCTATAAATGAGGATTTAGAATGCATAAGTATTCCTCCAATGTTTACCAATAGCTGGCCATGTTTAACATTCCTAACATGTATTTTTTAATTTGAAAGGAGGCTGTCGAATGCAGGTGAGGTTAGGTTAGATTATGTCTGGTTTGGTAAAATCATTAATTTTCCCATAGGTTTGACGGGGGATACACTGGTGCGTTCAGTCGGAGCAATGGTTGAATGCGGCCAGTGGGAGAGAGTGATGGTAAACACTGCTGTGCCAGTTGTGTGTCCAGGCTGCTTCCTTTAATACCTAAAAAATAGGTACTGTATATTTTGGCTCTTTCCAGTCACTACTTGCAGTCACCATTCAGCAGTTGACTCTTTTGCATATGTACTGTACAAAAATTACTTTTCTTGAGATCGTGAGTTTGCTCTAGGTGGAATCGCCTGCATCCGTCATGCGTTAATTAATGTTTATTAACATAAATGTTATTTCTGCAGAATCTGGGTGTCAAATGATTTTACTTATGAAAATCTTTAATCCATGTTATAAAATTTTAATCATTTGTTAATAGTAGCTTGGCAGTTTGCCTCTTTTTTCCCCGTTACCAAAATGCATTGTGATACTAAATTTTTATTTGAATTTAATGGGCTTCATAGGTTAGTCGCACTAGATATGGAGGAAATGTTGGTGCTTGTCAAAGAATGTGGTTTTGGTGAGCGGTGGAAAGTTGATACTGAGAATGATCTGTACAGTTTCGTTTTGGAGGCTGGCAAGACTGACATTGGAATATTGCTGTTTTGTGATAGTTTAGATCATGAGGATTGGGCTGGCATGAAGGCACCATGGAAGGTGGACTGCATGCATATGAGTTGTGGCTGTGATGTGGCATGGCGCCAATGTCTTTTTTTTTTTTTTTTTTTTTTTTTTTTTTTTAGTGGTGAGATGGATGGCCTGTTACTTGCAGAGTTCCAGTACTGGAGGCATGAGTGAGGAACTGATGGGTTAGACAGTCCTGATGACCGGCCAGTGGCAGGGTGTAGGGGTGGACACCTGTGACTAACATGTGTTGGTTTTTGCACACACACACACACACACACACACAGAGCAGGTGCTTTTTACAGGAGGTTAGTTGGTAGGTCCAATTTTTGTTTGGTTCAGATAGCTGATAATTATACTCCATTTTTTTTATTGAGGCGAAGATGCACTTGACGGGTTGATGATGACTGGCTGAGAGCAACATGTCCAAAAAATATTTACTAACCCAAATTTCCCCCTCAGATATTTGTTGTCAGTTAATAATGCTAGATTATGAAGTAATGTTGCATTCAGCCAGTAATCACTAATCTGTCAAGTGCATCTTCGCCTCGATAAAAATAACTGAGTATAGTTCAAGATGGTACGGATACCCATAAGGCACTATAACCCAAGTGACCCCCTGTCAGACTTCATAACTGATCAAACCCACTCGCCCTAATGCACAGCTTTGGTTTTCAGCCTTACACCCAAAATTCACCCACCTACCCATATGTACTTGCATTTCCTGTTTAGTTTGGTATTTGGGATTTACACCCACAAACCCACCTACCTGTATGTGCAGTACCAGTATGTACTGTATTTCTTGATTAGTTTGGTGCAGTAAGCTCTCAATTATCTGTTGTTGCAATATCTGGCCCAGTGCAACATCTGGCATGTTTTGCTCAGCACAATTAATTCAATATCCGGTGAAATTATGCAGTATCTGGCTCAGAACAGGGAAGCAATTGGCCCTCTGGCTAAGACACAGAACCCAATCAGCGCATGGGCAGGCCATGCAATGTAACAGCCAATCACAATGTCTTGCAGGAGCGGCCCACCCGGTGCATTGAACATATGGTTGCTCTCTCAGTCTCTTCTGTGGATACCTTATAGTGATAATGTATCTGTGCGTGCTGCTCTTGTGACCCACACAGTGGCAGAACCCTGGTGCTCTGACTTAATCTGTGGCCTCCCATGCCTCACTCGTTGCTGTAGCGCTGTGACTAACCTTGTGGTCCCTCAGTGCTCTGTACCCTAGTGCTTTGTATAATGAGGACGTATCTGTGGCTGTCTACCCTCCATTGATGCCAACACTGAATACTGTACAGTATGAGTATAATTATATTCTGTACTGTATTACTGTACCATACCGTATGTACTGTACCTACTGCATTGTATTTTATGCCTAATTTTAATTTTTTACTCAGGGGTAATATTGTAGGAAAGTTTTTAGGGTAGAGGGTTGAGATGGGTAGTTACACATTATCTGGCTTGACGCCGAATGGATAGCTGATTGGGGGTACTGTGCAGTACTGTACTTACTTACTTGGTTTACTTGGTGAAGACTAGAGGTCACTGCCTCAGGGTTGTGATGAGTCACAGCTCCTTCCATATCTAGCGTCCCGCTTCATCAGGTCCACTTGGTCAACTGTTGAGTTTAATGCTGCTCTATACTGTGGGGTGTACCCAGGAACTGGTGGCTCGACCGGGAGTCCTTGAAGGAATTTGTCCAGCTGCCTTTTGAAGGTGTTGACTGAGCAGTTGGTTGTGTCCCTAACTTGCTTGGGGAGGCTACTTGAATATTTTTAGGCCAGAGTGGCTTAGACTGGCCATTAAAAGGGTTTTATTATTTCTGGAGCCTAAGTAGGTAGTGCACTTTTTTGGCATGTTTGACCTGTCTGTTCTTTTTGCCTAGGGAGGATTTCTTGACACGCTGGGTTTGATACAAGGTTTTTCAGAATGTTCCAGGTGTATATTATGATGTACTGCTCCCTCCTCCATTGTTGTGAGTATAGGCCAAGGCGTTGGAGTCGTTGCCAGTAGTTTAGGTCTTTTACCTCTGTAATGTTCCTTTTAAACTCCTGTTGGACTGATTCGAGTGTTTGGATGTCCTCCTTCTTGTGGGGTGACTATAATTGGCTGCAATAGTCCAGTATTGGCTGCACTAGTGTTTTCCAGAGTGTTAAGAGGCATTCTGCTTCTCTGGAATGGAACATCCTCAGGATCCACCTTGCTGTTCTTCTGGCTTTTTTTTTTGTGGTTCCCTCTGTATGGTGATAAAATGTTGCATTTGCTTTTAGATGGACACAAGACAATGTATGGTTTTATTGGGATTGGTAGCCCTTGAATGGGCAAGTTGTTCATCAGTACCACATCTAAACATTTCAACTTTTTCCTTGTTGAAGGCCATGTTGTTGTCTCATGCCCATTTGTAGATTTTTTCTTAGTCTTCTTGTAGCTGGGTGACATCACCTTCCAAATTTATTTTTCTACTGATGTTTGTGTCATCAGTGAAGAAGGAAGGTAGGACTGTGTGATCCCTTCATCAATATCTCCCATCAGTACTAGAAAGAGGAGTGGACCCAATACTGATCCCTGGGGAACTCCACTGATGACAGGGCCTGCTTTGGGGCAGTGACCATCTGCTGCTACCCTCTGTGTCCTGTGGGTCAGGAAGCTGTGCAACGGAGCCCCATGTTTCCTGTTATTCGAAGGTTTTTCAGTTTGTGAACAAGCATGCCATGGTTCACCTTGTCAGATGCTTTCGCAAAGTCCAGGAATATTATGTCCACACTGTTTCTGTCGGCTAGTTGTTGGAGCAGCCAGTCATACTGTACTGGGACAGCAGTTTTGACAAGAATGACCTGACCTTTTGAAACCCATGTTGTGTTTTTTTCTTGAGGTGGTTGTCCTCCAGGAAGGTGGTTACAGTATTTTATCCTTCACAAGCTGAAAGTTAATGTAAACAAAAGTAAAGTTATGGTGTTTGAGAGGAATGAAGTCACAGAGTGTGCAGTGAGGTTGGATGGTGAGGATATGGAGAATGTGAGTGCATTCAAGTACTTGGGTAGTGTGATGAGTAAGGATGGAACTTTGGGGGATGAAGTACGTGAAAGGGTACAGCAGGGAAGGAAGGTTGTTGGCACACTGAAAGCAGTGATGAGAAATAGGGAGGTGAGTATGGAAGTTAAGAAGTCACTGCATGATGGTATTGTGATCCCTACCCTGACGTATGGAAGCGAGACGTGGACCTTGCAAGAGGGGAACAAGTCAAGAGTGAGAGCAGTGGAAATGAGTTACTTGAGAGGAGCATGTGGAGTGACATGGAGGGACAGGTTGACGAATGAAGAAGTGAAGGAACGTTGTGGGGTAGATGTGGATGTGGTTGAAAAGATTAGGAGAAATACACTGAGGTGGTTTGGACATGTGGAGAGGATGGAGAATGAAAGACTGACTAAGAGGGTGTATGTAGGTGAGGTGGAGGGAGGGAGAGGGAGGGGTAGACCGAGGATGAGGTGGAGGGATGGAGTTGAGAGGTATATGAGGGAGGGGGGGGTGAGTTGGGGGGAGGGGAGTCAAATGGTGGATGACAGAGTGACTTGGAGGCGTTTTGTCTGCGGCCACCCTTTGCGGGATTAGGGCGTCGGGCTATAGATAGATAGACAATTTTTTCAAAGATTTTTATAAGATGTGAAGTCAGGACAATTAGTCTATAGTTTTGGGGTTTGTATATGTCTCCCCCTGTATGGATGGGTGTGAGTAAGGCTTGTTTTAATATTTGGGGTATGGTTTGGGAATCCACAGAATTTCTCCACAGAGTGAAATTAGGTTCCATGAGTGCTTCTTTGCACTTCAGGAGCAGTATAGCCGGGATACCATCAGGTCCAGAGGCAGAGTTTGGTTTTAGTTCACTGATTGCCTTGACTATGTCATCTTTTGTGAAGTTAATTTCGTGAAGTGTAGGTAGCGTTGATATGTTTGTTGTTGTGAGGATGTCCTCTGGGGAGTTTTATTTTCCTTTCTTCATCTGGGGTGCTGAAGACATCCTCATATCAGTTTAAGTGAATGTTGTTCATTTCTAGGGGATCTTCCTCCAGGGTGCTGGTTGGTGATAAAAGTGGTCCAATTTGGGTCTTTGTCTTAGTGAATCTCTTAGCATAACTGAAGAATTCTGGGTTTCACTTTGAGAGCACTTCTTCTTCTTCTGTCCACTTTTGGTGTGCGTGGGACTGTTTTATTTTTCCTCCAGTTTCTTCGATCTTGGCAGCTGTCACTGTTTTTCTGTGGGTGCTTGTGGTTTCATTCTGTTTCTTGTTTAGTACTGTTCTTTTTCTCATTAAGGTTTTTCTGTCTCTCGGTATAATGTGCTGGTGTATTTTAGTTTTCTTTTTGGAAACATTTAGGAGACAGGCCTCAAGTATGATTCCATTGAGGGTGTGTAGTTGTTTAGTGGGATTTTTGTCTGCTAGGACTTTGTTCCAGTTTACCTTATTAACCCCTTAACCGCGGGTGTCATTACAGAATGACATTGCAAAAACTGGACCAAACCACGGGTGTCATTCTCGAATGTTTGTGAATATTTTGAATACCGCGCGTTTTTCCGCACGGCAATTGTTTCAAGGGAGAGTAGCTATTAAGTTCTTTCACTCCAGCCGACCCCCACCTCCCTCCTCCCACCCCCCAGGCCCCCACCTCCCACCCCCCGGGCCCCCCACCCCACCCCTGACCAAACACGCATCAGTATCTGTCCAGCTTTGTGAGTGACAACAGCGCTGATGTGGCAGTGAAGTGCGGGCAATTACAGTGCCTTTTACCTGCCTCAGTGAACACAGAGTTGGTGTTTATCGTATGTGCAGTGTTCATATATGTTTATAGTATTATTATCAGAATGAGGTTGGCATTTGGTAATGATGTGTGAGCGAAAAATAGTGATTTTAGATCGCCCACTTCTAATGGCACTGCCCATCCAGTGATAGTCAACGAAATCATGAAACCTACATCATTGCAACGCCGAAGGTTAGTACTTTCTAATGGTACCTTATTTTTCGTTCTAGATTTATTCTGTGCAGAGTTATAAAGGTTTAAAGTTTGTTTACATTTTGGCTGGAACCTCCGCGGGGGGGAGTCGGGTCAAAACAATGCCCGCGGTTAAAGGGTTAAGGTGTTTAATTATGTTTTTCCAGTCCGCTACTTTGCTCAGGAAGTTCAGTTTCTTGGAACCGGTTCCGTTGCACTGGTATTGTTGATTTTTTTTCCTTGGTGCTTGTTTTGGGGTTAATTTGTGTAGACTGATTAGGTTGTGGTCAGAGCAGATGTTTTTTCCACATTGTAATTTGAGACTAGTGTGTTATTGACAATGTGGAGATCTAGGATGTTGTCTTTTCTTGTCGGTGTTGTTATGATTTGATCTAGGGAAAGCTTTTCATTTAGCTTCAGGAGCGGACTGGCTTGTACTTGCTCTTCCCGTATCCCCCCAGATTCTTGTTCTGTGGCCACTGAATCATGGGGAAGTTGAAGTCACCAGTTATGAGGATGTCTGGCGTTGGTGATGGAAGCGCACCTACGGTGTTGATTATTTCTTGGACTTCCTTTTTAAAGTTCTCTGGGTCACAGAGAGGGGGGTGGTATATATTTGTTAGGACAAGGCTGAGCCTGGTTATGTGGGAAATAAGAAGGGCTACTTTTCCATTGCTGTAGGAGGCTAGGGTTTCGGTGCAGGCTGCTTGGTCATTTCTAATATATGTTATGACATCTGTGGGTTCGATTTTCAAAATCTGTTCCGAAGGGTTTATAGTTTTGTAGTGTTATTTCAGTATTTTCTATGGTTGTGCCTAGGTGAGATTTGGCAAGCATTAGGAATAGGAAGTCATTTGGGTCTGCAAGAAAGGAGACTTTACATTGGTTGAATTTGGGGTACAGACCTTGTATGTGTCCCATGAGAGCATGTTCTGTTGTTCTGCAATATCCAGCATGGGAGTTTGCTGAATTGCGCTGGATAAATGAGAGTTTACTGTATTTTGGGTCACCAAAATTCCACTTAACAAAATTACATCCAAAGAGGATCTCTGCCTTGATGTGGCAGATAAATAAATTACAGTAACCCACCTAGTATGACTGAAAGAAGTCAGCTAGGCTGTGGTGAAGAATGAAACGAAATTACTGTCAGCAAAATTGCACCCAAATAAGTTAGTTTGAATTGACAGAAGAGAATCTCATGGAAGCTTCTGCAGCTCAACTTTGTATCACCTGGTAGGCCTTGTAACTCAAGGTAAATTATGGTTGGTACTGCCAGAGCAAAGAGCTAGCATGACAAGCTAGATAAGGTCTCCACCAAATCAGTGAAACCTACTCCTTTGACACCTTCCAAACTAACCTGAAAGATGAGGACTTGGTCGAGTGTAGTGCTTGTAAACAATGGCTTCATGCTGACTAAATGTAGTGGTCACCCCCTGAGACTTACGTTTTTATCACATACCGGTACCTCTTTTGCACTTCTTGTCTCCTTTAGATGGATCAGAGAACCCCTTTCCCCAAGCATATGCTCAGTTGTATGAGCAGGTAAAGGGCCTATGGTCAGACTCAAATATGAAGTCCGTTTGGGTGGGGCCGCGCGGGGATTTCCCTCTCTACAGCTCTGCCAAACCTCCTCTCTCTCTCTCTCTCTCTCTCTCTCTCTCAGTTGATTGAGAAAATTTTTATATATTTATGTTTTGTTTTCTTCTATATTGTTTCGACCTTTTTTCCACACCACGACTGAGGTAAATGTCTTGGCGCGTTTTTTTTTTTTTTTTTTTTATAGAGGTTTCCCCAGTAGGCATAAGTCCTCTCTCTGATCTTTCTTCTAAAAAATACTTGTTTACATTGTAAATAAGTTCTTTCTCCCGACTGTGGAGCACACGAGAGCGAGTCGGAGTAGCTGCCATCGTGGGTGGGGATCAGGGAGGAAGTGACCGGTGGCAACGTCGGAAAGCGACGTTCTCACGTGGTGTGGAATTTATACAAATCATTGCTATTATCCTAAAAAGCGACACATTCATAGTGCTATATAGCCTTATTTAATATATTTAATAAGTACAGAATATTTAATACACAATTTCAAATAGTAAATAGCTGACAAGACAGAGAGAGAGATAGGTACTGGGACTGCTGCGGCACAGCAGTAGAGAGGGAAATCCCCTCTCGGGCCCCACCCAAACGGACTTCATATTTGAGTCTGACCATAGTTGACTGTTTACATTCCCTGCAAGAGGAGACTCAGGAGGTGAAACAGGAAATTGCCAGCAGTATCTAGACACTTTGTATCCCTTTTCAGTCATATGACCCTCCTCAGCAGCCTCCCCAATACCCATACTTTGCCCACACTTGCAAAAATAGGGAAAGTGATGTGATAGCAAGTATTGGAGTTGGATGAGCAGAAAAAGAGGGCAAACTCAGTTATCATTTAGGTCTTAGACACCACCCCTCAGTCACTCCACTCTAAATTTGATGAGGTTCTTTATTCTTCCTCTTTCTGAATAGACAGATGCCAGTCTATGAAGCTGTTCTGATCAAACCAGACTTAGTAGGAGCAAAATCATGAGTGATTCCCAAAGATGTGAACTAAGTACTTTAAGAAAAATTAAGAATTCCACTTTCTCCAAGGTATACTGTACATAAACAGGGATCTGACATTCAGACAGGGAGGAGTTGAAGGCAGTGCAGAGCCTCCAGCGTTATTCAAAGACAAATTCCTCAAAATGTGTCAAATACTGGAGCTGCACCTGTAGCCCCAAATTCTCTTTATGCAATCAGTGACCAGTATACTACCTTTGCCCTCCACCCACTTAGCATCAGATGTATCTGGAATTAGTACATGTAGTAGCTCTTCCACATAGTATCTGTTAAGGTTTAGTTTGATAACTGTCAATTTCATGTCTAACAAAGTTTTCTCTGTACGGGATTTTTTTTTTTTTTTTAATTCTCATGATGTTGACATACTGTACTTTGTTACTGAAACCTGGCTACTATCTAACATTTCAGGTTCCATCATTAAAATTAATGGTTGTACTCCCCCCCCCCCAACCTAAACACATGAGTCTGTATACATTAGAAATTGCATTAAAGCTTGTTTATGTTTAGATTTTCTTCAGTTTTTTATATTCTTGTAGTTCATCTGCCTGGATTTAATCTTTATTATTATCAGTTTGTCAGCCTTCTCCTCACAGACATCTTGAAAACTTGGCTCTCATAAGCATTATTTCAGTTTCAGACCTGGAAAGGAATTGGTCATCATGGGTGGCTTTAATTTGCCATTGATTTCATGGCCTGACTCTTTGCCAGATGAAAGTTCTAGTAATGATTATGCATTATTTCTTGATCATCTTAATACCCTAGTTCTCCATTAACATGTGACCCAACTGGCTTTTGTCCCTTGTGGTAACTCTCTTGGTTTGAGTTTGACCACCAGTCAGGAAATGATTCTGGATATTGATATTTTTTCTTCCCTTCCTCACTGTGGAGATGTTCTTGTAAAATTCCTATGCCAGGTATCTCCTCCAGAATATTCGACCCCTGTCAGTGAAGTTGATCCCTCTCAGTGCCTTGATTGGGTATGTGGAAATTATGCTACCATAAACCAATTCCTACATACCTGCAATTGGGACCTGAAGTTTCTCTGGCTTAATACTAATCCCTACTTGCCGGGTGTCAGTATGGACTGACACAAAAGAGGTGGCGTGATGCCGCTGGGAGTTGGTAGGAACTGCACCTGTTTTCCTGGCACAGTTTGAAGTGGCTGCCACTTCTCCTCATCACCAAAAGCTAGAGAGTGGCTCCCTCCAGCCAAGCCAACCATACCTCAGTCGTCTTTGTGACTTTGCCAGCTGTTAAGACAATGTTTTCGTAACCCTTCTTGTCCGATTCCATTCCCGCCTCATGTGGACTTTTGCCTCATCCATCTCTGCCAAACCTCTTTCCAAGGATACTAGGAAAGGATGCAGTGGTAGTGCCATAGGGCTTGCTTTGGACGCCACTGCGTGTAGTTTATTTAGTAATGAAGAAGTTATCACGTTGAGAGCAAAGCCAAAATCAGGGCCACAGGCTAACGCACAAATACAGCTTACCTCTTGCACCAAAAATTACTCCACTTCAAGTCCTTGATCAACAATGTGATGACCTGCAGACCTGGGGATGCTTTCATTTGCAAGAAGAGTTAGTGAGTAATACGCTGTATTGTCTTTGTTTCCTTAACTGCTATAGTTTCTGAGATAAGATTTGAAAACAGGCTATTTTCGGACAAATGCCCGTCGTGAGAGAACAACGGTGCCATAAATAGCCCAGTATTTAGGAGTTAACTGAACTACTGAGCTTTTCACTTCCATATTCAATGATATACGTGTATTTAAATGATAAATTCTGCTCACATCCATTCTCACTTGGAAACCACCTTGGCAAAAGAAAGTCCCCAACAGGCTTCAGAGGCAGAAGTCCAGGGCCTTGGTTGACTTATCCAATACAAGCATACCTAAGGACCTGTACATAGACATTTCCTGACCTTACAAAAGCTGTATGCCTTTCAAGTGGCCAATGCAAGTCTTAGACAAGCAATTTTTTCAGCGTAGTGTATGAGCATAAAATGATAAACCAGAAGTGTTGTGCTCTTATAATAGAATTAAGAAAACTAGTCGCCCTATGGTTGTCTTGTCTAGTCATTGGAACACTGAATGACGACCCCCATGTTATGGCAGTCATTTATTCAGGCCTTTGCTCCTGTTTATGTCGATAATCTTCCCAATCCCAACCCACACTAGGTAGCAGGTCACAGGATGTCAAAAGTCATCTTCATTGTACTGTATCTGATGTTGAAGCTATTATTAGATCTCCAAAATCTGACATTGCTATGGGCCTTGGTAATCTTCATCCCCTCCTCCTCCTAGAATGCGCCTCTGAGTTAGAATTCGTTTTTGTTTTTAAAGGCTCCAACATGCTTGCATGCATCGGCCTTTGTCACCTAATGGCGACTTTTCATGCTGCTCGATCCATTGCAGCCTCCCTGATCAGTCCCTACACCCTGAGGTCACACTTAACCCCTAAACCGCGGGGATTTTTGGCGCCCCTTGCATGTCCCGCGGGGATATTCGCGCTCCGACAGACTTTGTAAAAGTATTTACCAAAAATCAGTTGTTAGACCTAGAATATTATAATTACATATGCATATGGCACATACCTTTAGCTTTCTCCTGGGATGTTTGTTGAGCCTTCGTCGAGTACCGTAGGACTTGTGGAGACTTTTGAAGTTTGGTAACGAAGTCTCCACTTTACACTTCCCGACAACCCGTAATATGATTACCACAGCCTGATATTATCACTAGAAACACTATTCTATGATTTTCAAATAGTTTGGAATCCATACACCAAAAAAAAAACACTGTGAAAGCAATGAAAATTACGAGTGCGTACCAGCTTCCCACTTGCGCTCATTCGCCACTGGTATTCTGTTATTTATTATTCATAAAAACACACACTTTATATTTCTGTTACTATATAACACTTATATATATCTGCAGTCTTTATCCATAAGTTTCCTTCAGTAATAGTAGTTTATTGTCACTCTAGGCATTCAATTTCTCTTTCAGTAAAATACGTAGCATTGACTTTCTTGTCCTGTATACTAGCTTTGAGAGCGAGTCTGTCACTTTCACTTTCGAAACTCATAGTATTCATACATGCTAGAGTGAAACTTTCACTTTTATTACTCCTAGTATATATATTGTACTCGTATTCTTATATTACTACTCATTTATATTTCTATTTACATTCTCTATTTTATTTACCGGTACATTATTTACATTTCTATTTTATTTACACCGTTATGCACTGTCACTTGCAGTAACTTATAAAACTATTTTCCACTGTTCACTTATATTTACATTCATTGCTTTCACTTGCTGTTTACACATTATTTACACATTACAGTATTTACATTTCCACTTGCACTGTTTTAGTCACCAGAAAGATCGTAGTCACTATCCATCATTTTCTTTGATAAATTAGCCTATTCACGTTCCACAGCAGTCACTTAGCCCATTACCCCTTTCCACTCGAGGTTTAGTAGTGGTAGAGATCACAGGGCCCTTTGCATGGGGCTAAAAAGTGGTGGAATTGGACAGGCGCGAATCTGATGTGGTTTCACCTTGAAAGACGACAGTAAACTGAATGCTGTGGTGACCTAGGGGCAGTGAAAGGCTGATAGTATCAGCGTGGTGACAGCTGCTAATATATTCGCTATGAAATGATTGGCAGGAAATCTATACAATACATAATAAATTAGGTAGTTCCAGGTGAATGTAAATATCACTTAGGCTTCTCCCTTCCTTTCTTATACATATATTTTTATTAAGAAAATAGATTATACTGCATATTTCAAGGGGAAATAAACAGGGAAAATTAGCAAATGAGTGCACGTGTGGTGATGTCAGGTGATAATTAGCCAATTCCAGGTGTATGGCACTATCACTTACCTTATTTCTTTTTTTGTATACAGGTTATCCCTTAATTCACGCGAACTTTTTTCACGCGATTTTGGTTATCCACGAATTTTTCGTACAATAATTAAAACAAAATTATAGTATTCAAATAAGTAATTTCAATATACAAGAGAAATAAATAAAAATATAAAAAATGCCTACCTGCTGCCCGTGTGCACACATATATATGTGTGTGTGTGTGTGTGTGTGTGTGTATGTGTGTGTGGGAGCCTGGGAGATCGGTCTACCATGCACCACACAGTCAGTTTGAATCCGACGGTCGAACCTTGCATGACTTGCAAATCGTTATTTGTGGCTTATTTTTCTGCCTTCCAGTAATTGCATGCCTTGTCTGTCAACATGGGGCATAAGCGTAGTGCTAGTGATGCATGTGGTAACACACCAAAACTGACTTGTAAAGTGATGTTGCTGACGGAGAAAGTTAAAGTGTTGGACAAACTTCAGGGAGGAATGTCGGCGACAATTCTCCGTCAGGACGATTCCCCGTCATTTATTTACATACCAGTTTATTTAGCAAGTACAGTACTCTAGTTTTTTACTTATATGAGTTATAAAATCCCCCTGAAAATTAGTTATTAAAGTATTAATTAATCAGTAATAAGTATATTAATAGAATGACGGGGAATTGTCCATGTTTTGACGGTGAATTGACTTGATGGTGAATTGTCTCAGAACCGTATGTTTGGGGTGAGTCAACTGTTCATACAGTAAAGAAGGAGAACGTAGCATACGGGAGACAGTGAGGGCTAGTGCATCAGACTGTGCTAAAGTGTCTCCACCTATGCCTGTGAATTGTCTTGTAACCGCATGTTTGAGGTGAATGAGTCAACTGTTCATACAATAAAGAAGGCAGAATGTAGCATACGGGAGGCAGTGAGGGCTAGTGCACCAAACTGCTGAAGTGTCTCCACCTACGCCTGTGCTTGTCAGGTTTCAGTTTTAAATTTGTTATATTTTTGTTGTTTTTAATACTTTATGCTAGTTTATAAGGTGTATGTAGTGCATAAACAGTATTATTCAGATGTAATATACGTATAGACATGCGTAATTATGTGCACACAAGGGCAGAACATATACACGAATTTACCACATACGCGAAGGGTCTGGGAACCTAACCCTCGCGTGAATTAAGAGCTTACCTGTATATTATTTTGTATAAGAATAGGGCATAGGGCTTATTTCAATGGATGAAATCAGTGGAAAATTCCAGGGATGATTTACTTAGTGCACCGCAGCCAGGCAGGCGAGAGGAGAGGGCAATGGAGAAGTCAAGAACGGGGAGAAATGCCTAAATTGTCGACAGTGGATGGGAGTACAGATGAGATTAGGAGTGCTGACTAGTGTTGGACATTGGCAGTCTGATAGATGATACAAGCCACCACTTGAAAGCCCGGGCGAATTCAAAATAACACAGAATCACAAAAGTGACGCCCCGCGGTATGATCCCTTGCTCCCAAGCTCACGAAAGTGACGCCCCGCGGATAAGGGGTTAATGACCTCGTCCCATGTCTTTCTCGGTCTACCTCTTATAACCCCGCCCCCAATATTAACACTTCTCACCCTCCTCACCCAGTTATCATCACCCATCCTCTCCACATGTCCAAATCATCTCAATCTGCCTCTCCTCATCACAACACCAATACACTCCATTCCCATCCTACCTCTCAACTCTTCCATCGTAAACCCAGCCCTCCCAGACCTTGGAGGCAGGTACACACTACACATCCACCTAATCATTGTAATTTCTGTACGTCTGAGCCTGTGAATATCCTCCTCCTTTACTGCCCAGGTCTCACTACCATACAGCATTACACTCCTAACACATGCTGCTTACAAAGACCCCTTAACACTTAGGGAGAGCCCTCTCAATGTCAGAAGAGGCAAGAGCTGCCTGAACTTCTTCCAACCACTTCTCATCCTAGCCACAGAGCTAGCTCCAGCCCCACCTCCAGCACACAACATGTCTCCCAAATAACAAAACTCATCCACACACTCAAGAGATTCACCAGCAAGTTCAATCCTTTCACGCCTGATAATCTCCACCTGCTCTCCCCGACACGCCGTACACAAAATCAACATTATCTCTCAGTCTGCCTCTGATACCACTACATCTCTTGTGCACCCATTTATCACAAACACCGCACAAGATGGAATTACTTCCCGCGCCCTTGTGGCAAACTGCACATGGCCACTCTCCCTTGTCTTTGACAGTACCGCCACCAACTCTAGATATCATCACTTTTGTTTTATCTGCATTTACCCTTAAGCCCTTGTGCCCCGTACCATCTCTCCACTTCCTAAACCTTTCCTCCGCTTCCCTTTCGTTCTCGGCAGTCAACACCAAATCATCAGGATACAACATCTCCCACAGGAGTCCATTTCTAAAGTCACGTGAGAAGGCATCAAGTACCATGATAAACAACATGGGACTTAAAACTGACCCCTGATGCACACCAACATTCACGCAAAACTCATCACTCAAATCTCCATTCACTCTTACCTGGGTGCGAACACCCACATACATAGCCATAACCACCCTAACCAGCCACTCCTCCAAGCCAAGCTTTCTCATTGCCCACTTCACCACCTCTCTAGGGACTCTGTCAAAGGCCTTTTGCAAATCAACAAAAACGAAATACAGATCACTTCTCCTACCAATATATTTTTGCTGAAGCTAATGAATATGGCATCAGTGGTCCCCTTATCTGGCATAAACCCAAACTGTATCTCATCAATATTCACTCTTTCTCTAATCATACCTTCTTAAACTCTCTCCATTACCTTCATTATCTGATCTAAAAGCTTTATACCTCTATAATTTCCTCTTTCCAGGGCATCACCCTTCCCTTTATACACATTTACAGTTACACTCTTCAGCCAATCATCTGATACAACACACTCATAAATAATCATATTTATCAGTTCAGTGACTAACCTCACCCCTATATCCTGAGGCCTTCAGCATTTCGGCAGTCAACCCAGACACACCTGCTGCCTTCCCCACCTTCATCCTGCCTATTGCCTCACTCACAGTAGCAGCATCAATCAAAGGCCAAGGGCCAAACACTGGATCTGCTGGCTCCAAACCTTCCCTGTCCCAGTCAAACTCCTCATTCAACAACCGGCTATAATGCTCTCTCCAAGGATCTTTAATATCCTCACTGTTCACCACTATCCTTCCATCATCATTCTTCACACACTGCTCACGTATAATATCCTGATTATCCCTCTTCATCTGATTTGCCACCTTAAATATCATATTTTTCCTTTCCCCATGATTTTGGTTATCAAGTAAAAGTCTCTGTGACTCAGACCTCGCCCTGTATACCTCTCTTCCAGCCCCACGCTTGGCAGCCAAGTATTCCTCTTCGCTACCACCCTTCTTCCATTCCCGGAAAAGCCTTCTTTTCTCCTTAACTGCAGCTTCTACACCCTCATCTCACCACCAAGTTACTTTATGTCTTGGTGGTCCTCTTGTCCAGCTGCATGTTACATCAGTAACTCTCAAGAGATTGTACTTGAGGGCTCTGCACTGTTCATTAATGCCTCTGTCTACAGCTCCCTGTTCAGCCATCACTCTCCTCATCTCGCTATAGAAGACATCCCTTACTACTTGGTTTTTCAGCTTCCATATGTTTCTCCTAGGTACATAAGTCCTCTTTTTCATACTCGTTCTTTAAGCACCATATCACAAATCAATAGTTTGTGCTGCTGCACACGCTCCTCACTTCCTATAACTTTAACATCCCTCACTAACCTCCTATCAGCCCTCCTAACCAGAAAATAATCTATCTGACTGCTATTTCCCCCAGACTCATACATAATTAACCTACTCACTCTTTTCCTAAAATATGTGTTGCACACAATCATGTCCGTTGCCTCCCCAAACTTGAGTATCCTTTCCCCTTCCGCATTCCTTACACCACATGCACATCCCCCATGTACTCTTCATAACCTTGTGCTGCTTCACCTACATGACCATTTAAGTCCCCTCCCAAAACCACTACGGTATCTCATCATCCCGCATACCACCTACTACACGTATTAAATCATCCCAAAATCTATCTTTCTCTGCTTCATCCAATCCTGCCCGTGGAGCATAAGCCGATATAACTGGAGCTGTCTTTCTACCGAATAGAATTTCACTACCAATATCCTATTGCTTACTCTTATAACATTCATAACATATTCCACCCATTTCTCCGCAACCATCACACCAACACCCCCATATCTGTCTGTCCCCTGCCCTGCCAAAACAACTTATAGCAACAGTCCTTCCCAACAATCTTTCTGGCTGATCCTCCCCTGTACCGGACTTCCTGCAAACATGCCACATCCACCCACCTCCAACTAAATGCTTCAACAACTTCCCCCGCTCTTCCCCTCAAACTTCCCACATTTCATGAGCCCACCCTCATCCCCCTGGGTGATTTACTGTCCTCAGGCTTGCTTTGAAACTTATTCTTGTGTTCTGTCATAGTCAGGATTAATAAAGGGGGATGGACATACCAAAGGCCCCACTCACTACACAGTCCCAGGTCCAGGCAATGGGTCTGGGACCCCTAGCCCACCAGCTTACCAGTGGCTGTTGTAGTGGCCTTGGGGCACCCTGCCAGGACAGCTGCAGGGACACCCTCCAAGCGCACCTTGGCACTGCAACTATCCCGCCATTATACACCCACTGATAGGGCAGCCTCCTGGGGCGCTACTTCCTGGTTCGGGCCCCTCTCTATTGGGCGGAAGCGGCAGCCTGGGAACCGCAATGCCCTGTACCCTCTAGCATAGGCTCGAGCCCCATCTCACCCTGGACTCATGATCTATGCCGGTGGAACCCCCGTCATGCCTCCCCCCAGAAGTCCGCCACTAGGTAGTGGGGGCAAAGTTTTCTGGCTGCATGCCCTTGCTGGCACCAACCCCTGTAACGTAGTGGGATATGTTGTGTGAAATGTAAAGTGTATGTAGTGTAGTGCATTAGATAGTTAGAGGAAATGTTTGGGAGAGTATGCTGGTCTACCCTCCATGTTACTGTCACACTGAAAAGGTCACCAAAGGGGGATGGTTAGATAGTGAAACAGGAGCTCCAGCTCTCCCCATCACCAGCATTCCCATTCCCCTCGGGAGTACCACCCTGTTCGGCCCGTGCTACAGCCGCCTCCTATCAAAAAATTCCACACATATCGGAGAGGTTGTTACTAGAGTGGGAGGTGTTGCTACGAACTTCTTTATCTGCTGTTTGTTGTGTTCCCTAGTTTATGACGTCTGTTTTGAAACTGTATAAGATATTTGTTTTTGTCATGATCATGTGTGTCTGGTCTGGAACACTGGGTTTCTCGTGATCTCAGACTCCAGGAGTCCATGCAGCGTTGATGAACAAAACAGACCCATGTTTGTTCCCAACTCTCATATCCAAATAGACTTTCTAGTTTGAACATACAGTAGACCTTCACTTTACCATACCCCGTTAGACCGAGTATTGGATTTATGTCACTTTGAAAGCCCCCGGACAAAGCATTGGAAATACTGGATGCCATCCATTCAGTGGGACCAACCGTACAACTGTGGGCCCACCGGATACTTTTTTGCCTTTAACATACACCACCCATTACTTGGGGCATATGATGCAGGCCTACCAGATTGCTCCCTGAGTGCAGGGTGACTAAGAACGCAGTTACCAACACTAGCAACGGTTTTTCCCATTCACTCAGACAAGGTTTGGGAGGACATGGGTGTGAAGTTATGGGCCAAGTTGGTGTAAAATGGGTATAGTTTTCATTTTTAGTACTGCTGTTTTATTTCCTTATTTTTCATTTTTTGTTGGAAATCCCACTTCAGGGGGGAACCATCAGATTTACCTGATCAGCGGCTTTAATGGATCAGACTTCCCCTCGGTTGATCTGGTATAGAAAGGGTCTGCCAGATTCTTCGTCCAGAGATGGCTGTTGAGGAAAGAACTGATTTTTTTTTACATTTCACAATTTATCTACTATTAAACCCACTGATCTATTTATCCTGGCACCATATCTAAGTACTCATTATCATCAATTTAAAATTCACATTCCTCACTCTCATGCTGAAGCTTGAAAACGCTTCTTTTAAAGTCATGTTTTTTCTACCTGGAACTCTTCCTGCATAAATAGCTGAGGCACCCGTCCTTGCTCAGTTCAAGGCTAAACTCCACCATGCCCTCTACCATAGTCCGTTTTCCCCCCATAGTGCATCCTTACATTTTGCCTGCTGCTTTTCACTATCAGCATGTTTAGTAATGTTGGTCTAGAACCCTGTATCAGTTCTCGCAGCTAGCTATAACCATCTTTGGCACACTGAACTGGGTTTTTCTGTTATTACAGTAATCCTTGGATTATCTGCCATAATTCAGCCAAAGCCTTGTCAGGTACAGGTAATGCATTTTTTAAAATAATGCAGTAGTACCCCTCCCCAGCTCCTCTGTGGAGGGCATAATCCCAACAAAAGCCCTATATTGTTCTGTATAACTATCCAAACATAGAACAAACAACCCTTATTAGAGTTTTCCAGATAAGCAGTACAGTATTTTAGAGTAAATTATACAGCTGCTGTAAACTGTACTCGCCATACTGTAGTACAGATTGTGTTGAATATTCTTGTGTGGTTACTGGCCCACAGTCGGCTAATGCCTTGGAAAAATGAATATTTCTCAGATTGTCAAATTTTTGCTTGTTGGATAATGACATTTGTTGGGTAATGCAGCATTGGATAATTAGGGGACTACTGTGCTCTGTTGTGCATCTTACCATTGTGGCCTGAGTGCTATTGGTATTGGGCTGATTGCTTGCCCAGTGTCTCCTGAGTCCCCTGGGTGCAGTGGACTGGATGAATACAGAGGAACCCAGCCCTGCTATGGTGGAAAACAAAATTACATGCAGAGAAGAACCCTGCCTTGCCATGGCAAAGATCCAAATTACACCCTACAGTGTTACACCCACAGAGAATCACTGCCTGTGCCATGGTGAAGAAGCAAATTACTATCTATCTATGTAGTGCCAGACGCCTTAATCCCGTAAGGGGTGGCCACAAACAGATTGCCTTCATGTCGTTCTGTACCCTGCCATCTCATTGCTCTGCCCCCGGCTCACATCCCTATCTCTCATATACCTTTCCACTCCATCCCTCCATCTCATCCTTGGCCTCCCCCTCCCTCTCCCCCCCTCCACCTTACATAAACTCCCCTCATCAGTCTCTCACTCTCCCTTCTCTCCACATGGCCAGACCACCTCAGTGTGTTTCTCCTAACGCTTCCCGTCACATCCACATCCACACCACAATGCTCCTTCACTTCCTCATTTGTCAATCTGTCTCTCCATGTGATTCCACAGTCTCCTCTTAAATAACTTATTTCCACTGCTCTCATTCTTGACTTCTGTCCCACTAACAAGGTCCAAGCTTCACTTCCATACGTTAGAGTTGGTATCACAGTGCTGTCATGTAGTAGCTTTTTCACTTCCATGCTCACTTCCCTGTTTCTTATCACTGCCTTCAAGGAACCAGCAACCTTTCTTCCTTGTTGCACCCTTTCAAGCACTTCACCCTCTAAACTTCCATCTTTACTCATCACTCTACCCAAGTACTTAAATGCACTCACATTTTTCATTTCCTCCTTATCCAACCTCACTGTACATTCACTGACTTCACTTGTCTACGACCATAACTTTACTCTTCCCCTCAATCACCTAGCCTTGCAGCTCCCCTTCATCTTCACTCAACAACACAGTATCATCTGCAGCCAACACTACAGGGAGTTTCCAGACATTGCCCTCTCTCACTAGGGTTGCTCCAGTATCCACTGCCCTATCTTGTATCTCCTTTATAACCCCATCCATATACAGATTGAACATCCATGGAGACACGACACATCCTTGTTTCAATCCAACCTTCAAATAAAAAAATTCACTCAGTTCACTGTCTGCACACACATTGCAGCCTTAGCACGCTCATACATACTCTTCACGGCCTTCAACAACTTCCCATCTTCTCCATATATTCTTAATACTTTCCACAATCCTTGTCTATCCACTGTGTCATATTCATTCTCCAAATCCATGGAAGCCATATACAGCTTCTTTCCCATCTCTAGAAACTTTTCCACTAAAGATCTAAGAATGAATATCTGATCTACACAACCTCTTCCCTTCCTAAAACCTCCCTGTTTTTCCTCCAACTATTTCCTCTGTTATTTCCCCTAACTCTGTCAGTAAGTATCCTCCCATATACTTTTCCTATTACACTAAGAAGACAAATGCCCCAATGATTACCACACACTTCTTTTTCCCCTTTTCCTTTGTGTAGGGGAATAATTATACCTGACTTTGAATCCTCTGGGACTCTACCTTCCTCCCAGGCCAACCTGCACATCTTCCACGTCCATTCTACTACTCTCTCTCCCCCATGCTTCAGCATTTCGCCACACACTCCATTAATTCCTGGGGCTTTCCCCATTTTAACTGTCTTCATTGTGTCCACAATCTCCATCCTACTGATTTCTTCCTCTCTTCTCACATCCCTCCTTCTTCCAGCCATTCCCCAGTCACTTGCACTAACATCATTGTCTATGTTCAACAGTTCCTTAAAGTTTTCTCTCCATCTGCTCACCTTTTCTCTCTTCTCCACTAGTAATCTGTCATTTTTATTTTTCACTCCCCAGCTAACTTCATGGGCACCCCATCTAACTCTCTTTACCTCATTCCAGAAAATTTTCTTACATTCCTTCCACTTTACACCCAAGTTCCTTCCAAATTCCTCATCCACCCCCTTCTTACTCTCTCATACTAATCTTTTCACCTCTCTCTTTCTTTCTACATATAGCTCTCTCTTCTATCTCTCAACTTCTTCCACTCCCCTGTTTCTCATCCACTCACTATGTGCTTTCTTCTTTTGTGCCACAGCCTCTCTCACCTCTTCATTCCACCATGCTGTTCCCTGCATCCCCTTTTGTCTTCTCTTCACCCCACACACCACCTCACATGTTGCACAGATTTCTTCTGTGAATATCTTGCACACACCTTCCATGTCCCCAATCTGCTTCAGTCTATATTTACCCAATCGCTCCTCCACTTCCCTCTTATATTCTGCCTTTTTTCCATCCTCTTGTAACTTTTCCACCCTCCTTATATGAACTGCTTTCTCCTGTCCTTCCCTTCTTCTATTTCTCCATTTCATTTGCACTTTGAGGTCTACTCTCCCAGCCTCTATATACTCTTGCATCCATTACACACCTTCACATCCTTTTATCCACACATACATAATCAGTTATTGCCTTCCATTCATTCAGTTCGCCACCCGCCTTTCTCATCACTTGCGACTTAACCAAATTACACCAAACAAAATTAAACCCACAGCTGAGGAACCCAGCCTTGTCATGGTGGAGAACCAAATTACTTGCACAGCGTTGCCTGCCTTGCCATGGTGAAGAACCAAAGTACACCCACTGAGGAAACTTGCCTTGCCGGGGTGAAAAACCAAGTTCCAATCACAGAGGAAACCTGCCTTGCTGTGGCAAAGAAGCTTGTACTTCCCAGTGATTATCTGACTAGATATTAAGATAACTGAAAGTGGCAGGAATGTGCAAAAAGGTTTATAGGCCTAGGGAGATGATGATGCTACTTGATCAGCTGTGCAGTATATTATTACTGTATACTATACTGTACTGTATTGTGTGATTTTATTTAAAGTTACATTCAGCATTCCTCCACATACACATATGCACGCTACCATATTTCTTTTAGATATGTGGTACTGTATTGTATATGGTATGATTTCTGAATTACACCCAGAACATACCAGCCTACCCCAATGCACAGTATTGTTTAATGCATGGTATTATTTTGGAATATTTTTTCATTCATTCATTGCCAGACGCCATGTATCCCAAACGGGGTGGCCAAGGGCTTAGAGTTAATTGTTTTACAGGGAGGGGCACTAATCCTCCACCAACCCCACTTGACACGTAAGGAGTAGCACCCACAAATAATCACGAACCTTTAAGCCGTGGTCACACTGGGACATTTTTTAGCATTAGCAGTCCAATGAGCATTACATAAAAGCAATGAAATTCTTTCAGAGGTGGTCAGTCAAGTCATTCTGTCACAGCAAGAAAAAACGAGCACGTGTTGCCATGTCAGTGAAACTAATGATTGTCATTTCTCAACTAATTTTTACTGATAACTTATGAGTGCAGTGATTATAAATGCCAATGAGGATGCTGGTGCTTTGGCAGTTTTGTTGCTTATAATGGTCTACGGAAGCTGACTACTACTAAAAACCTTGACTTTCAAGTAGCTTGCAAGAAGGGAGAGCAAGAACATTTATTATTAATTGGTCAAAGCTTAATTTGGAGGACCCAGAAATCACAAGGTAGTGGTTATAGCTCAGCAAACCTAAAATCCTCATATGTTGAGAGTTGTTTTTCATATTGGTGGGTCAGTACTGCACTATATTATTGGCAGTTTTTACATTTCTTAGGTGGTAGTTGGTGGCAACTGTCATCAAACTTGATGTAGTGCAGCCTACTTCTTCCTTCACCCGTATCATTTTTTTCTTCTCGCCTCTCTCTTCCTATTTCTCCCCTTTTTCTTGTCACTTTTTATTGCTCTTCTTTCCTTTTCAGGTGGTTTTACATTGAGTGACAAACCTAATGGTTTCCTGTAAGCCAGGAAACCATTTACATCGCTGGGTGGCAACAATATAACCAATCCATATGTGTTCCCTACGTGTCAGCAAGTGGAGTGTTAGTGCCCCTCCCCACAAAACACCTTACTCAAAGACAGATGACCAATCCGTAGGGGATTATGGTGTCAGGCTATAGATAGGTTGATAGGTTTACCCCTCTCGGTTGCCATTGTCCTTTCATTGTGTCAAATTCTAGCATACCCCATACCTAAAAATATTTTAAAATGTGCCGAGTCCTTTGTTATGAGATGGTGTAAATTGAAGTATATAGCTACAGCTAAACAATATATACAAAGCCTACCATTTCTTTACAGGATTGACATTTCTTTTTTTTGGGGGGGGGCATTTATCATTTCCTTGTGCTGAATATAGTTTCTAGTGTGCATAGATTACAGTTCAAAATGTGCTGAATTTACTTTAAATGCATGTAGAAAAAGTTGAGTTGGAATGAATACAAGGGTCATATTCTGGAGGTGTGTAATACCAAATTAATAGCTCTATCCCCTTAAGAAGTTCAGTTTGTGTTATGGAAATTTCTTTAACATATTTTGCCACAATCTCAAGAAATGTTGTGTAAGAGGAGATTTGGATGTAGAGCACTGTTTGTCACAGACTTCCAGTTCTCTCTGAATAACTGTCCGTCTCATAGCTGCTGCATGTCCTCTCACATCATTGCACTATACAGACTACTGTACTCTATTCTGCCATTTGTAATGACTCTGACTGGGATGTTTTGCCTCCATTGAGTGTCATTTCATTCAGACATCATGCATTTCGCATAAAGTAGAACCTCCTTATGCATGGTTTAGGTGTTAACCAGGATTCAGTGCACTCAGAAATCTACAACACATTAACTCTGAAAATCATATGTTTTAACTAGCTTGCTAACCTCAACTTGCCAGTTAAAGACCTATATATGACCCCATGCTGAGTATGGAAATGGCTCCTAAGGCCACAGCCATGTGTGTAAGTAGAGGTAAAGCAGACACAAGACAAGGACATGAAAGAGGTTTAAAGTAAGTGGGAGATATCATCATGATAGACCCCAGTTTGGATATTACAAACCCCTGTGATTGCAAGTAGACTACAGATAGCATCCCTTGGTAGCTGTGCTTCCAAAGGGCATAGCCTACTGTATAGGGTTGAAGACAAAGTACTGTACCGGTAGTGAGAGAGAAGAGGATTAAAGGAGTAAAAAAGTGGGGGAGAAACAGGGATGGTGTATGTGGTATAATAGCATGCTGTGCAGTCAGCATGCATTTTTTGCTTATGTGATGTCTTTGGTATTACTTTTTTTCATGTGCACACTGGGAATCCATGCATACAGAACTTGTGCTTATATAGGGTGTACTGTATTGTGCTGTTGAATTTCCTTACTTATTTATGTTTTAACCCTACTGTTTCCTCTACAGACCCCCTCCTTGCTTTCTTGGGGGTTTGAAGCTGTGAAGCTATATGATGTCTCCAGGCCTGTATTAACATAAGCATGTCATGTATCAGTAACTAGCTAATGAGTTTGGTAAACTATTTATAAAATATACCTAGCTATAATAATACTGAGTGCAGGAGTAGGTGAGAATGAGAGGGCAAAAGAAGGAGTGTGTATAGTTGTGAGTAAAAGATGGAAGAAGAACATAAGAGAGTATGGATCAGTTGGGTCAAGGATTGTGTGGGTAAGATTGAAAGTTGGAATACAAATGTGGGCGATTGTGTGCGTGTATGCGCCAACGCAAGATCGTGCAAGCAGAGTGAGAGAAGAGTTCTGGACAAATGTGGAAGTGTGCATGGAAAAGTTTGGAAGGAATGAGAGAGTGTTTTTGATGAGTGATATGAATGGTAAAGTAGGGAATGTGAAGGTGGATGAAATAGTTAGTGAGCGGGGTGTGCCTGCTGAGATAGATGAGGATGGCAGTGCGTTAGTGGACATTTGTGCTGGCAGGGGGTTGGCGATAGCCAATACCCTCTTCAGGCATAAAATGATCCACAGGTATACATGATGAGTAATGAGAAGGGTGGGTGGTGAACTGAATGAAAGGAAGGCAATGATTGATTATGTGTGTGTGGATGAAAGGACGCGAAGATGTGTAATAGATGCAAGAGCTTATGGAGGTTGGGGGAGTGGACATTCTGACCACTACTTGGTGATGGCCAGAAACAGATTCAAATAAGATGGAGAAATAGAAGAAGAGAAGGACGGGAAGGAGAAGTATTTGCAAGGAGAGTGGAAAGGTTACAAGAGGATGAGAAAGAGGCAGAATATAAGAGAGAAGTGGAGGAATGATTGGGCAAATATGAATTGGAGCAGATGGGGGACGTGGAAGGTGTGTGCAGGATATTCACAGAAGAAATATGTGCAGCATGTGATGCGGTGTGTGGGATGAAGAGAAGCCGGGGGGGGGTGCAAGGAACAGTGTGTTGGAATGAAGAGGTGAGACAGGCTGTGGCACAAAAGAAGAAAGCATACAATGAATGGATGAGAAATAGGGGCACGGAAGAAGTTGAGAGGTGGAAGAGAGAGTTATGTGTAGAAAGAAATAGAGAGGTGAAAAGATTAGTAAGAGAGAGTAAGAAGAGAGTGGATGAGGAATTTGGAAGGAATTTGAGTGTAAAGTGGAGGGACTGCAAGAAAATGTTCTGGAAAGAGGTGAAGAGAGTAAGACAGGGTGGAAGTGAAGTTAGCAGGGGAGTGAAAGATAAAAATGGTAGATTACTAGTGGAGAAGGGAGAAAAAGTGAGCAGATGGAGAGAACACTTTAAGGAATTGTTGAACATAGAGGATGGAAGTAATGCGAGTATAAGTGACTGGGGAATGGCTGGGAGAATGAGAGAGGCGAGAAGACAGGAAGAAATCAGTAGGATAGAAGTTGAGGAATCAGTGAAGAAAGTTAAATTGGGGAAAGCCCTAGGAATTGATGGAGTGTGTGGTGAAATGCTGAAGCATGGGGGAGAGATAGTAGTAGAATGGATGTGGACGATGTGTAGATTGGCCTGGGAGGAAGGTAGAGTCCTGGAGGATTGGAAGTCATGTATAAATTATTCCCTTGTACAAAGGAAAAAGGGAAAAGAAGTGTGTTGTAATCATAGGGGCATTTGTCTTCTTAGTATAATAGGAAAATTGTATGGTAGGATACTTATTGACAGAGTTAGAGGAAGAACAGAGGAATTAGTTGGAGAAGAACAGGGAGGCTTTAGGAAGGGAAGAGGTTGTGTAGGTCAGATATTCATTCTTAGATCTTTAGTGGAAAAGTTTCTAGAGAAGGGAAAGAAGTTGTATGTGGCTTTCATGGATTTGGAGAAAGCATATGACAGGGTGGATGGACAAGGATTGTGGAAAGTATTAAGAATATATGGAGTAGATGGGAAGTTGTTGAATGCTGTGAAGAGTACATGGTGGTATGATGATGCTAAGGCTGCTGTACGTGTGGATGGTGAACTGAGTGAATTTTTCTCTTTGAAGGTTGGATTGAAACAGGTATGTGTCATGTCTCCATGGTTGTTCAATCTGTACATGGATGGGGTAATAAAAGAGGTACAAGGTAGGGTAGTGGATGTTGGAGTGGCCCTGGTGAGAGAGGGTAGTGTTTGGAAACTCCCTGTACTGTTGTTTGCAGATGATACTGTGTTGTTGAGTGAAGATGAAGGGGAGCTGCAAGGCTTGGTGGATGAGTTTGGGAGAGTGTGTAAGAAACGGACTTTAAAGGTGAATGTAGGGAAGAGTAAAGTGATGATCTTTGAGAGAGGTGAAGTCAGTGAATGTAAAGTGATGATCTTTGAGAGAGGTGAAGTCAGTGAATGTACAGCGAGATTGGATGGTGAGGAATTGGAAAATGTGAGTATGTTTAAGTACTTGGATAGTGTGATGAGTAAGGATGGAAGTTTGGAGGGTGAAGTGCTTGAAAGGGTACAGTAGGGAAGAAAGGTTGCTGGTTCCTTGAAAGCAGTGATAAGAAACAGGGAAGTGAGCATAGAAGTGAAAAAGTTACTGCATGACAGTATTGTGATACCAACTCTAACATATGGAAGTGAAGCTTGGACAATGTTGGAAGGACACAAGTCAAGAGTGAGAGCAGTGGAAGTGACTTATTTAAGAGGAGCCTGTGGAGTCACATGGAGAGACAGGCTGACAAATGAGGATATAAAGGAGCGTTGTGGTGTGGATGTGGATGTGGTAGGAAGCGTTGGGAGGAATACACTGAGGTGGTTTGGCTATGTGGAGAGGGATGGAGGGTGAAAGACTGATGAAGAGAGTGTATGTGAGTGAGGTGGAGGAGGGGAGAGGGAGGGGGAGGCCGAGGATGAGATGGAGGGATGGAGTGGAGAGGTATATGAGAGAGGGGGGTGTGAGTTGGGAGCGGGGCAGTGAAATGGCGGGGGACAGGGCGACGTGGAGGTGATTTGTTTGTGGCCACCCCGAAGGGGATTGAGGCGTCTGGCAATAGATAGATAGATAGAATAATAATGATGCAACTGAGTGCAATTATTATCTTTCCAGATCACATTTAAAGCAAGTTTGAAGAAGGAAAGAAGGCAGTGCACTCCATGTCATAATGAAGTTATGACTGCATGTGAAAATGTCAAGAATATGACCAAGAAGATTTCAGAAACACGGTAAGTCATATATGTATATTTTCTAGGGCTGTAATGCATGTAGGCTATAAGTGAAATTGATACTTTTTCACAGTCCACCCCTACCTTTTCCCTTTTCCATCATCATTCTTCACACACTGCTCACCTGTAATATCCTTGTTTTCTTTCTTCATCTGATTTACCTCCTTAAGCCCCAGATGCTGTGTGATTTATGGCGCAGTCGTCACCTCACTACAGGCACTTTTCCCAAAATAGCTTGTTTTCAAACATTCAATTCAGGGAAAGTATAGCAGTTAGGAAAACAAATTAAAGACTATATTACTCAGCAACTCTTCTTGCAAATGAAACCATCCCCAGTTCTGCAGGTGGTTGTGTCGATGAATAACGATAAGAAGACGTGTAACTATCAGCGATTCAAGCGGGATGTCTTCATGCATGTGCCTGCAGCAAATTTGGCTTCGCTCTCAAGGAGATAGCTTCTCCACTATTAGATAAACTAGACACAGTGGCATCCAAGTCACACCATACGGGACTATCACAGAACCTTTTCGTAGTATCTTTGGGCAGAGACTTGGCAGGGGTGGATGGGGCAAGGGTTCTGCATGATGTGGGAGTGGAACTGGATGAGGAGGTTTCAGAAAACATCGTTTTACACCTGGCCGGGGGTTGGTGGAGGATTAGTGCCCCTCCCTGTAAAACAATTAACTCTAAGCCATTGGCCACCCCGTCTGGGATACATGGTGTCTGGCAATGAATGAATGAATGAAAGTCCCGGGACTGACCGAAGCACACTAGTTTGCGCTGGTGGGGGTCTCTTCCTACCCTTTGGTGACAAGGTAAAACATAAGCCAGTTCAAACAATGGCGGGAAAGCACTCACGGCATATACCATCACCTGGCGACCTCCATCCACCTGAATTGCGATTGCATATCATGTTCAACTGTGGATGAGAGTTAATTACCATATTTTTCCTTTCAGCACCATTTAGATTAATTAGTAAAAGTCTCTGGGACCCAGATTTTGCCCTGTATACCTCCCTTCTAGCCCTACACATGGCAGTCAAGTATGGTACTCCTCATTGTTACCATCCCTTTTCCATTCCTGGAAAAGTTTTCTTTTCTCGTTAACTGCAGCTTCTACACCCTCAACCCTGTACCACGTTATGCCTTGGAGGGCCTCTTGTCTATCCACACACTAAACCAGCAACTCTCAAAAGATTGTTCTTGAGGCCTCTGTACTGTTCATTGACACTTCTATAAACAGCTCTCTGTTCAGCCATCACTCAACTAATCTCATTATAGAAGGCATCCCTTACTGCTTAGTTTTTGAACTCTCACATTTTCCTTGTGGCCAACGGCCATACCACGTTGAGTACACTGCTTCCCGTCCGATCAGCGAAGTTAAGCAACGTTGGGTCTGGTTAGTACTTGGATGGGTGACCGCCTGGGAACACCAGATGCTGTTGGCATCCCTACGTGTCAAGTGGGGTTGTTGGAGGATTAGTGCCCCTCCCTGTAAAACAATTAACTCTAAGCCCTTGGCCACCCCGTCTGGGATACATGGCGTCAGGCAATGATGATGATGATGACATTTTCCTTGTGGGTGCATAGGTCCTTTTCTCCACTACCCACTACCCACACCATATGACATACCAGTAGTTTGTGTTCCTGCCCACACTCTTGGCTTCCTGTAACTTTAACACGGGGTTGGAAAAAAGTATGTCATAAATGATTTATGACAGGACAGTGATTTAAATCAGTCATAAATGTCATAAATATATAACGTCCCAAATTTCCAAAAATATGTATCAAATTGTGTACATTTGAAGAACTGTGGAAATTTACCAGTATATAAAGCTCTATTTCACGCTGTCCTACAATACAGTAGCTACATTCAAAATGTCAGATAAGGACAAATGAAGTATATCACATGTCATGTATTTTAGTTTGCTTTTACTTGGCCAAGAATTCAATACACTGTGACAGACATAAATGAAACAAAACCATACAATTATACATGCGTAAGTTATAATGGCTGCTCCGTAAAAGATAAAATTAAATAATATTTCTGATTTGATGGAACAGTGATAAAAAATTATATACTTTTAGTACTCTCTTAATAAATTATAAATTTTATAATTCTCTATTCTTTCTGAAACTATTTTTTTTTTTTTTTTTTTTTTTTTTTTTTCTGATGATTTTAAAAAGAATAAATGTTTAGATTTAGGGTACTGTACTGTAACATATTTCTTCCATCCGTCCATCATCCAATCCTACATTGCCCCATGAGGAGCATAGAAGCCCGGGGGTAGGCAGTTGGTCCTGACATTTTAGATGAGAGTGACCAGCCTCACTCATCCCTGAGTGGCATTACAAGAACAATCAACCCCAACCACCCCTTGGATATAAACTTTCACTGGCTCAATCTGATTGGAGCACAATAATTACCAACTAAACCACCAGGCGCCAAAATTTGGTTATATGGTTACCACCCAGCGTAGTAAATGGTTTCCTGGTGCACAGGAAACCATTTGGCTTGTCACTCAGTGTAGAGTCACCCACAGGCTGAAGGAAGTGGAAAAAAATGAAGGAAAGAAAGACAGAAGAGGGAGTGTAAAGTCACCCATAGGCAGAAGGACAAGGAAAGAATGAAGGAAAGAAAGACAGAAGAGAATGGAAGGAAAGAAGGATGGAGAGGAAAGGGCACACACCCGAGAGCAGCACTACATCGAGTGAGTGGATGGTGAGCGCCGCCACCTACCACAAAACATATTTCTTATTTTTTATTCAACCCTAAACCGTGGGGTTGTTTTTGCCTGACTTGCGTGTCTTGCGAGTATATTCGTGCTCCAACAGACTCTCTAAAAATATTTGCCAAAAATCAGTTATTAGTCCTACAATATTATAATTGCATATGCATATGGCATATACCTTCAGCTTTCTCCTGGGATGTTTGTTGAGCCTTTGTCGAGTACCATAGGACTTGTGGACTCCTCTGAAGTTGGGTAACGAAGTCTCCACTTTACACTTCCCGACAACCCGTAATATGATCACCACAGCCTGATACTATCACTGGAAACACTATTCTATGATTCTCAAATAGTTTGGAATCCATACTCCCCCCAAAAAAAACACTGCGAAAGCAATGAAAATTACGAGTGAGTATGACCTTCCCACTTGCGATCGTTCGCCGCTGGTGTTCTGTCATTTATTATTCATAAAAACACTCACATTTTATATTTCTATTACTATGTAACACTTATATATATCTTCAGTCTTTATCCATAAGTTTCCTTCAGTAATAGTAGTTTATTGTCACTGTAGGCATTCAATTTCTCTTTCAGTAAAATACGTAGCATTCACTTTCTCGTCCTGTATACTAGCGTTGAGAGTGAATCTGTCACTTTCATTTTCGCTTTCATAACTCATAGTATTCATACATGCTAGAGTGAAACTTTCACTTTCATTACTCCTAGTATATATACTCATATTCTTATATTACTACTCATTTACATTTCTATTTACATTCTCTATTTTATTTACATTATTTACATTTCTATTTTATTTACACTGTGCCATGGAGTCACTTGCAGTAACTTATAAAACTATTTTCCACTGTTCACTTATATTTACATTCATTGCTTTCACTTGCTGTTTACACATTATTTACAAATTATTTACATTTCCATTTGCACTATTTTACTCACCAGAAAGATCGTAGTCACTGTCTATCATTTTCATTGACAAATTAACCAGTTCATTTTCCACAGCAGTCACTTAGCCCTTTACCTCTTTCCACACGAGGTTTAGTAGGGGGTAGAGATCACAGGGCCCTTTGCATGGGGCTAAAAAGCGACGGAATTGGACAGGCGCGAATCCTACGTGCTTTCACCTTGAAAGACGACAGTATACTTAATACAGTGTGGTGGCCTGCCTAGGGGGAGTGCAATGCTGCCAATGTCAGCGGGGTGACAGCTGCTAATAAATACGCTATGAAATGATTGGCAGGAAATCTGTACAATACATAATGAATTAGGTAGTTCCAGGTGAATGTAAATATCACTTAAGCTTCTCCCTCCCTTTCTTATATATATTTTTATTACGAGAACAGATTATACGGCATATTTCAAGGGGAAATAAAAGCGAAAATTAGCGAACGAGTGCACGTGAGGTGTTGTCAGGTGATAATTAGCCAATTCCAGGTGTATGGCACTCTCACTTACCTTATTTCTTTCTTGTATATATTATTTGGTATAAGAATAGGGCATAGGGCTTATATCAATGGATGAAATCAGTGGAAAATTCCAGGGAAGATTTACTTAGCGTAGCACGGCCGGGCAGGCGAGAGGAGAGGGAAATGGAGGGGAGGTAGGGAGGGGAGTCAAGAACAGGGGGAAATGGCTAAATTGTCAACAATGGATGGGAGTACAGATGAGATTAGGAGTGCTGACTAGTGTTGAACATTGGCAGTACTGATAGATGATACAAGCCACCACTTGAAAGCCCAGGCGAATTCAAAATAACACAGAATCACAAAAGTGACGCCCCGCGGTATGATCCCTTGCTCCCAAGTGTCACGAAAGTGACGCCCCGCAGTTAAGGGGTTAAAGAACATTTTTCCTTTTAATAACTACAATGGTCAACTGTAAGTGGTTTGTTATGTTTATGTATTATGTATATTGAATGGTTTTTAGTAAATATACATATTTTTAGCTGGATTATACAACTGATAACTTTTCATGTTCATCCTGTTAGGCCTATTTTGTATAAGTAAAAAATATATAATATATTAATAAATAAGAAATAAACATATGCCAGGCAATGCATTTATGTTGAGAGAAAATGAGTAAATAAAACTATGCATGTAATATTTTTTATTATTTGTGACATTTATGACACGAAAATTGTCAAAAATTGCTGATTTAAATCATGATTTAAATCACCGTTTTAAATCACTTGATTTAAATCATGCCAACCCGGCTTTAACCTGTACAATCCTGCCGTCGGCATGGTGCCAACGGTACAAAACGTCTTGAGCAATTCCAGCGACATGATGGTGCTGACAGCAAAATTGTAGCGCTGTAGCACGTCTCTAACTGCTTCAGTCTAGCTAATTTTTTGCTGAGGAGTAGCTTAATGTATTGGCAATATTGTGCACAAGCATTTGTAGCACTGAGATTGGTTCTGCATGGCTGGGTAATATCAGTGTGCCACTGTCCGTCAGAGTGTTAAAATGTCGCAGAAGTCATGCCTTTTTTAACGCGAGGAAGAAGGAACCAAAGGCCATGAGCCCGCAGTAACAGTTCCCTCCAAGAGAAAAACAAAATACAATAGAGAGCCAAATTCAAGATCCGATCATTTTGAGATGCTTGGACACACTGCGTTTGAAAGACTGGAGATCATAGGCAGCAGGAAATACAGACAGAGGGAGACAGTTCCAGAGCTGACCTGTTGCATAAATGAAAGACTGGGAGTAACGGTTAACTCTTGCATTAGAGAGTTGGACAGAAAAGGGATGAGAGTTTGCTTCCAGACGGGTGCTACGCGCCCGTCGTAGAGGTGGAGGAATGCAAGCAGACAGTTCAGAGGAGCAGTGACCATTAAAGTAGCGATAGAAAAGAGATAAAGATGCAACAGAGCGGCGAAGAGACAGAGGTTGAAGGGAGTCAGTAAGAGGAGGAGAGTTAATGAGACGAAAAGCCTTTGACTCCACCCTATTGAGAAGAGCTGTATGTGGGGAGCCTCCCCACACATGAGAGTTGTACTCCACACAGGGGCGGATAAAACCCCTGTATAGAGTCAACAATTGTGCAGGGGTAAAGAAAGAGCGGAGTCGGCTTAGCACACCCAATCTCTTGGAAGCAGATTTTACAAGAGATGAAATATGATTTTTCCAAGATAAGTCCTGAGTAAATGAAACCCCAAGCATGTTCAAGGATGATGCAGGATTAAGCTGAATATTATTAAACATTAGTAGGTATACCTGTGGAAGATTTTGTCGGGTTGATAGGTGTAAGAACTGAGTCTTAGATGCATTAAAGACAACCATATTATTTTTACCCCAGTCAGAGATACGAGCCAAATCAGACATTAGGTGTGCCATAGCCTCATCCCTTGTTTCATGAAATAACTGTTGAGATGGGCGTTGCGGGAACCGAATGGAAAGGTGAAGGGTGGAGTCATCAGCATATGAGTGGATAGGGTTGGATGTACAGCTTAGAAGATCATTGATGAATAAAAGGAAGAGAGTTGGTGACAGGACAGAGCCCTGAGGAACACCACTGTTGATAGATCTAGGAGAAGAACGATGGTCGTCTACAACAGCGGCTATAGAACGACCAGAAAGGAAACTAGTGATGAAGGCACAGATAGAAGGATAGAAACCATAGGAGGGCAGTTTGGAAATTAAAGATTTATGCCAGACTCGATCGAAAGCCTTTGAGATGTCAAGTGCAATGGCAAAGCTTTCGCCAAAGTCCTGAAAGGAGGATGACCAGGAGTCTGAAAGGTAGGTGAGACGATCGCCAGTGGAGCGTCCCTGACGGAACCCATACTGACGATCGGAAAGAAGGTTGTGATAGGAAAGATGCCTTAAAATTTTTCTATTAAGAATTGACTCGAAAACTTTTGAAATACAGGACGTTAAAGCAATTGGACGATAGTTGGAGGGTTGGGAGTGGTCACCCTTCTTTGGGACTGGCTGAATGAGAGCAAACTTCCAGCAAGAAGGAAAGGTACAAGTTGACAGACAAAGACGAAAGAGTTTGCCTAGGTAGGGTGTAAGCACAGAAACACAGTTCTTGAGAACAACAGGAGGGACCCCATCAGGCCCATATGCCTTGTTAGTACTGAGGCCAGTGATGGCAGAAAATACATCAACTGAAGAAATTTTAATGTCAGCCATGAGGAAGTCAGAGGGGGGAAGTGATGGAGGAACAGCACCGGAATCATCTAAGGTGGAATTTAAGGAGAAAGTCTGTGCGAAGAGATCTGCTTTATCAGTAGAAGAAATAGCTACAGAACCATCAGAGTAGAAAAGAGGAGGGAAGGATGATGAGGTAAAGTTGTTAGAAATATTTTTGGCAAGGTGCCAGAATGAGCGGGAAGAATTCGAGTTGGAGAGTTGAGAGCATTTAGTATGGATGAAATTATTTTTAGTAGAGCGAAGAACAGACTTAGCACGATTCCGGGCAGAAACGTAAAGACGATGTGATTCAGGGGTGGGTTGGCTCCGGTACCTTTTGTAGGCCTTCTCCTTGTTGCGGACAGCATTAGAACAAGCATGATTAAACCAAGGCTTTCTTGCGTTAGTCAAAGGATATGAGAAAGGAATGTATGCTTCCATGCCCGAGAGAATAACCTCTGTAATGCGCAAGGCACACTCAGATGGCTCACGGCCATGGAAGCAATAATCATTCCAGGGAAAATCAAAGAAGTACTGCCTGAGGGCCTCCCAGTCCGCGGCTCCAAAATGCCACAGACGACGCTTCCCTGGAGGGTCCACGGGCCGTACCGGAGTGATAGGACAGGTTAAGGTAATAAGGTTGTGATCGGAGGAGCCCAACAGAGAGAAAAGATTAACAGAGTAAGCAGAAGGATTAGTTGCGAGGAAGAGGTCAAGTATGTTGGAGCTCTCTCCAAGGCGGTCAGGGATACGGGTAGGGTGCTGTACAAGCTGCTCTAGGTCATTAAGGATAGAAAAGATGTAGGCTTGTTCACCAGGCGGATCCGTGAAAGGAGAGGTGAGCCAAAGGTGGTGGTGAACATTGAAATCTCCAAGAATGGAAATTTCAGAGAAAGGAGAAATGGACAGAATGTGTTCCATCGTAGAAGTAAGATAGTCGAAGAATTTTTGATAGTCAGTAGAATTAGGGGATAAGTAAACAGCACAGATATATTTAGTCAGAGAATGACAGGAAAGCCGAAGCCAGAGTGTGGAGAATTCAGAAGAATCAAGTTCAGGAACACGAGAGCAGGATAAGTCGTTGCGTATGTATACACAACAGCCACCTTTGGCTTTGAAATGAGTATAGAGAAAGTAGGAGGATACAGAAAAGGGTTTGCTGTCAGTTGCCTCAGACAGCTGAGTCTCCGATAGAAAAAGAAGGTGAGGTTTAGAGGCGGAGAGGTGGTGCTCAACAGAGCGAAAGTTAGATGAAAGGCCGCGAATGTTGCAGAAATGAAGAAGAAGAGAGTCAGACAGTGGTTCCAGGCACCTCGAGTCGTCACCGGGAGAGGGGCAGATGGTGGGGGCATTTATGGTCCCCCCCCTTGGGGACTCCGAGGCTTGGTGAATCGACGCCATTATGGTGAATTTTGAATAGGAAGTGTAGTGTGTACTGTGCATGTAGTTTGGTGAAGATAGTTAGAGAAATTTGTACTGGAGAGCATGCTGGCCTACTCTCTGTGTAACTGAGACACTGAAAAAGTTCAGCAAAGGGGGATGGTCAGGAACTAGTCCTGAGGGCTGATGAAACAGGAGCTCCAGCACTCCCTGTCATCAGCTTTCCATCCACCTCGGGAGTACTGCCCTGCTCGACTGGTGCTACAGTCTACTCCTCGCCTCATTGGGCTGGAGGAGGCGGTTGAAACTGTCACATGGACCCTCTGTCTCTCATTTAGTGATTTTATAGAAGAGGAAGACCTGGACGACTCTTCTGGGGAGGAATATGAGCCCGTGGAGAAGGATATTGAGAATGGGGATTTCCCCATTCCCCTCCCCCATTCTCTCTCATCCCGCCCAGCTGGTTGAGAAAATGTAGCTTACGGCTTGGGAAACTGGGCTAAAAATACGATGGACGGCCATCCTGCACTCATTTCTCCTATAAGGAGCACTTTTTTTTTGCTTTTCCTTAATTTATATGTCCTGTTGGATTGTTTTATGTAATAAGATTTTTTCCCGTTTTTGTTCCGGGATTGGGTGGGTATAAAATTGCAAAAATACTTGGGATGGTACGGGTTAACATCTCTCACCAACCTCCTATCAGCCCTCCTGACCAGGAAATAGTCAATCTGGCCTCTATTACTGCAGACTCACGTAATCAACCTACTTTCTCTTTTCCTAATATGCGAGTTGCACACAATCATGTTCATTGCCTCCCCAAATTTGAATATCCTTTCCCATCCCCACTCAAAACTGTATGGGATCATTCCCCATACCACCAGCCATGTGTATCAAGTTATCCAAGATTTTTTTCTTTTTTTAAATTATCCAAGCCAGCCTGTGGAGCATATGCCGATATAACTGAACTCATGCATTTACCACACCTTATTTTCATTGCTATAATCCTTTCATTCACTCTCATTCCAAAAGCATAGTTTACCTAACAATATTTTCACTTATAATCCTATCATTCATTCTCTCTACATTCTTGACACATTCTGCTAATTTCTCCTCAACCAGCACACCCACACCATCATATACATCTGCACTTCCCTGCCAAAATATCTTGTATCAGCAGTCACTCCTGTTAACCCCTTAACCGCAGGGCATCACTTTCGTGACGCTTGGGAGCAAGGGATCATACCGCGGGGCGTCGCTTTTGTGATTCTGTGTTATTCTGAATTCACCAGGGCTTCCAAGTGGGGGCTTGTATCATCTATCAGTACTGCCAATGTCCAACACTAGTCAGCACTCCTAATCTCATCTGTACTCCCATCCATTGTTGACAATTTAGCCATTTCTCCCTGTTCTTGACTCCCCTCCCTACCCTCCCTCCATTACCCTATCCTCTCGCCTGCCTGGTCGTGCTACGCTAAGTAAATCTTCCCTGGAATTTTTCACTGATTTCATCCATTGAAATAACCCCTATGCTCTATTCTTATACCAAGTAATATATACAAGAAAGAAATAAGGTAAGTGAGAGTGCCATACACCTGGAATTGGCTAATTATCGCCTGACAACACCTCACGTGCACTCGTTTGCTAATTTTCGCGGTTTATTTCCCCTTGAAATATGCCGTATAATCTATTTTCGTAATAAATATACATATAAGGAGGGAAGGAAGAAGCCTAAGTGATATTTACATTCACCTGGAACTACCTAATTTATAATGTATTGTCTAGATTTCCTGCCAATCATTTCACTGCTATAAATTAGCTGTGTCAAGGGGCTAAACGTTGGCAGTACTGATTTCCCTAGGTAGGCCACCACCCCGGTCCACCCTTATCAGTTCACTCTCATCTTCCAGTGTGGGGGTATGTCTGTTCGCTCAGGGCCTTTTCACCCCCATGCAAAGGGCCCTGTGACCTTTACCCCCTACTAAACCTCGTGTGGAAAGAGGTAAAGGGCTGACAATTGATAAAAGAGTGACTACGATCTTTCTATTGAGTAAAACAGTGCAAGTGGAATTGTAAATAATGTGTAAACAGCAAGTGGAATTGTAAATAATGTGTAAACAGCAAGTGAAAGTAATAAATGTAAATATACGAGAACAGTGGAAAATAGTTTTATAAGTTACTTCAAGTGACAGTGCATAACACAGTGTAAATAAAATAGAAATGTAAATAACGTAAATAGAAATGTAAATGAGTAGTATTATAAGAATACGAGTATATACCCTAGGAGTAATGAAAGTGAAAGTTTCACTCTAGCATGTCTGAATACTATGAGTTATGAGAGTGAAATTGAAAGCGACATTCACTCTCAATGCTAGTATACAGGACGAGAAAGTGAATGCTACGTATTTTACTGAAAGAAATTGAATCCCTACAGTGACAATAAACTAATATTACTGAAGGAAACTTATGGATAAAGACTGTAGATATATAAAAGTGTTATAAAGTAATAGAAATATAAAGTGTGAGGGGTTTTATGAATAATAAATGACAGAGTACCAAGAGCGAACTAGCGCAAGTGCGATGGTCAGACGCGCTCATAATTTTCATTGCTTTCAGTGTTTTTTTTTTTTTTTTTTTTTTTTTTTTTTGGAGTATGGATCCCAAACTACTTGAAAATCATAGAGTAGTGTTTATAGTGTTAATATCTGGCTGTGGTAATCATATTACAGGTTGTCGGGAAGTGTAAAGTGGAGACTTCGTTACCCAACTTCAGAGGTCTCCACAAGTCCTACGGTAACCGACGAAGGCTCAACAAGAAAGCTGAAGGTATGTGCTATAAGCATATGTAATTTTAATATTCTAGGACTAATAACTGATTTTTGGCAAATATTTTTTGAGAGTCTGTCGGAGCCCGAATAACCCCGCGGCACAAGCAAAACATTGGTAAACATGCCCGCGGTGTAGGGGTTAATCAGCCTAGCTGATTCTCTCCTAAACCTGACTTCCTGTACACAACCAGCATCCATGCGCCTCATACGTAGCGATTCCACTACAGTCATGCCTTGCTATACAGTGAGATTTCATCGAGGGGAAACCCATAGTATAACAATATATTGCATAACAAAGTTGATATAACATGGATTCACTGGGGACAGAGATGGGGCCAAGGACCACATAACCTAAAATTTTAAAAACCTTACCCTTTTGGGCTTCCCTTTGATGCCTCCAGTAACACCACACTTTCCACTGTGAGTAGCATCCTTTGCCAGACATGATTTCCAGTTCCCAAGTATCAGCATTTCACACACAGATAGTTATCATTCTACTTATTTGGCGATTGCAGTGGTGTTTCACTGGCCTTGCAGGCACGAAACAGAATTCAAGGGAGACAATTACAGCAAATGTAAATGCTGCGTGGCCATCTTGGCTCAAACATCTGAGTGTCTGATTGTATGGGAGGCACCATATATGCATGGGATTGTCGTACAAAACCTCCACAAATATTTTTTAAATGACTTGGTATTGTTATAGAAGAACTGCGTAAAACTTTTAGTTGATTGTTCTGCTGATATGTCACATAACGAACAATCATATAACAAGACCTAACTGTACATCCCCCGCTCTGCCCTTCATAATATCCGCATTTCAAAATGCCACTATGAACCCCTTGGGTGATTTGATTTCCACAGGTTTACTATTTTTTCTGTCTCATTTTTGTCATAAGTCAGGTAAAATAAAGAAAGAGACAGACCACAGACCCTTCCCACCTGTAGAGTTCCAAGTCCAAGCATGGTACCTGGCACCCATAGCCCACCAGTCATTGCCAATGGCAGTGCCATTGGCCTTGGGGCATCATGCTGGGATAGCCACAGGTACATCCTCCAAGTGCGCTTGGCACTGTAACTGCCTTGCCATTATACACCCAATGACAGGGCAGCCTTCTGGAGCACAGCTCCCAGGTTTGGGGCCTTCTCTGTTGGGCAGAAGTGGCAGCTTGAGAACCACAGTGCCCTGTACCTGCTGGTACAAGTCTGGGCCCCATCCGATTCTGGTCCCAAAAACTGTGCTGGTGAAGCCCGTACCACACCTCCCCCCAGATCCACCACTTTAGTGGGGGCAAAGTTTCCTGTCTGTATGCTCTTACTGGTGTCAAGTCATGTGACAGAGTATGTTGTAGGGTATGTAAAGCACATGTAAAGTAATGCATGGGATAGTTAAAGTTTTTGAGAGGGTATGCTGGCCTGCCGTCCATGTTAGTGTCACACTGAAGAAGGTCAGCAAAGGGGGATGGTCAGACTATCCTGAATCCCTGATGGCTAATGAAACAGGAGCTTCAGCTTTATCTCCAGCATTTACATCCTCCTCGGGAATACTGTACTTCCCAGATCGGCTTGTGCTACAGCCTACCCCCCACCACCTGGTTTAGATATCATCACCTCTGTTTTATTCGTGTTTACTCTCAAGGCCTTGTGCCCCATTATATATTGAGGGGTATGTAAAGTGTTTGTAGAGTAGTTCGTGGGATAGTTCGAGAAAAATTATTGGGTGAGTATGCTGGCCCTTCATGTTAGTGTCACACTGAAGAAGGTGAGCAAAGGGGGATGGTCAGGATATCCTGATGGCTAATGAAACAAGAGCTTTAGCTCTGTCAGTCACTAGCATTTCCATCCTCCTCAGGAGTATTGTCCTGATTAGCTGGTGCTACAACCTACTCCCTACGTACTATAGATATTACCTTTATTGTATCTTTATTTACTCTCAAGTCCTTGTACCCCATTTCATCTCTACTTAAACTTCTCTGCTTCCCCCTCATTCTCTGCAGTCGATATTAGGCCATCAGCATGCAGAACCTAGCATTGGAGGCCAGTTCTGAAGTCATATGAAAGAGGTTCAAGCACCTTGATGAATATAAATGGTCTTATATGGGGTAATACCAAGTGACCAGAGAGTTGCTCCTTGATAAATGGGAATACAGGTCAACTTTGTTTTATGGTTGACCATTTATGTGATCGTTTGCTTAGCATCATGCAATTATTTGCTCATGAATCTTCACATTTCAGCATCTTTTTTAAATAAATGATTGTTCATCATTCATTCATCATCCAGTGCTACGTTGCCCCATGAGGAGCATAGGAGCCCAGGGCTAGGAAAGTTGGTCCTGACATTTAAGATGAGAGTGACCAGCCTCACTCATCCCTGAGTGGCAATACGAGAACAATAAACTCCAACCACCTCTTGGATATAAACCTTCACTGGCTCAATCCAATTGGAGTGCCCTAATTACCCACTAAATCACCAGGCACCACAATTTGGTTATATGAGTACCACCCAGCATAGTAAATGGTTTCCTGGTGTACAGGAAACCATTTCGCTTGTTACTCAGTGTAGAGTCACCCACAGGCAGAACAAAGAGCAAAGAATGAAGGAAAGAAAGACAGAAGAGGGAGTATAAAGTCACCCATAGGCAGAAGGACAAAGAAAGAATGAAGTAAAGAAAGACAGAAGAGGATGGAAGGAAAGAAGGATGGAGGAGAAGAAAGGGCAGACACCTGAGAGCAGCATTACATCAAATGAGTCAATGGTGAGATTGTAATTTTTGCATATACAGTCTCTGTGGTTCTGTACTGATTTGTTGCAAAAAAATAGAGTAGAGGCACACTCCATGGGATAGGTTAGGCATTTCTTCATGTCAAGTGATTTGTATAGTTGGAAAAATCATTTGTACGGGTGTACAATGTATTTGGAATTCAGTTGTATACTGTAGGAGTATTGATTTGGTTGAAAGATTTTGGCACAAGAAATAGTAATTTGGAAATTTTGGATATCGTTTGGATATCAGAAGTTTCCTGTGCTAAAGTTGTCCAGACCATTGGAAGGTTAATAGTAAGAATATGAACACTCAGTCTTCTGTTTTTCAGTTTTTTCTGAATAAAATCATATGGTCTTAACCACAGTAGAATCTGAAGAGGTATATCAATTAAGATTAATTTGGTGCCAGAATTTTGTAGGAAGCACCAGCATTCCTTTGCTGGCCGACAGGATTGGTGTACTTGGCCCACGGGAATGGTGTACCTGGCCCATAGGAATGGTGTACCCAGTAGAATTTATTATACAAGCTGTATAAACATGATCATAATTTTATTATTTTTAAAAACATTATTTTTTCCATTGAGGCTGGTCACCCTTATCTTAAATGTCAGGACCAACTTGCCTAGCCCTGGGTTCCTACACTTCTCATGGGGCAACAGTATATTAGATGATGAATAAATGACCTCTACTGGTGTATCAGATATTAATACCGGGGTTTTGTTCAAAGAAAGGGGATACCATGTGAGCTGCCTGGTAATGACGGAACATTCACTTTGGCCACGAAACAACAGCAGCAGCATTGTCAGCCACAGTCATCCATACACAACAAGCCAGTACCAGCCACATACAGCAACAAGGCAGCCCTAGCCAAACATAGCAGTAAGTTACCACCAGGCAAACTCTGCAAAATGCCAGCACCAGCCCCACACAGCAGCAAGCCAGCACCAGCCAAACACACCAATAAATCAGCACCATCCAGACAAACCAATCCAGCATCAACCAAACACAGGAACAGGGTAGCACTAGGTAAACACACCAAGCCAGCTGGAGGCAGATATAAGATGCCAGCCAAACACAGCAAGCCAGCACCAGCCAAACACAGCAAGTCAGCACCAGCCAACCACAACAAGTCACCATCAGCCAACCAGAGCAAGTCATCATCAGCCAACCACAGCAAGTCAACACCAGCCAACCACAGCAAGTCAACACCAGCCAACCACAGCAAGTCAACACCAGCCAACCACAGCAAGTCAACACCAGCCATGCACAGGAAATCAGTACCAGGCAAACATATCAAGTCAGCACCAGCCAAAAAGACCAAGTCGGCACCAGCCAAAAAGACCAAGTTAGCACCAGCCAGACAGACCAAGTCAGCTCCAGTCAGACAGACCAAGTCAGGATCACTCACACAGACCAGGTCAGCATCATTCAGACAGACCAGGTTAGTATCAGCCAAACAGACAAAGTCAGCACCTGTCAGACAGAGCAGGTCAGCACCAGTCAGACAGACAAAGTCAGCACCAATCAAAAAGACCAAGTCATCACTAGTCAGACGGACCAAGTCAGCACCAGTCAGACAGACCAAGTCAGCACCAGTCAGACAGACCAAGTCAGCACCAGTCAAACAAACCAATTCAACAACAGTCAGACAGACCAAGTCATCACAAGTCAGGCAGACCAAGTCAGCACCAGTCAGACAGACCAAGTCAGCTTCAGCCCAACAGAGCAAGTCCACACCCATCAAACAAACCAGTTCAGTACGAGCCAGATGGAGCAAAACAGTTCCTGTTACACAGATCAAGCCATCACCCATCAGACACAGCCAATCACCACCAGTCAAACAAACCAGAGCAACTGCTGTCAAACAGACCAGTTCGGCAACAGTCAAGCACATCAGACCCTCTACTCGTAACACAGACTTCAAGGATGATTTAGCAGAGGTAGAGAAAGTGCTTATGTCTTTAGGAACAGACAGAATTGCATGTGATCTAGATATAATAGTGATTCGGAGGCTTAGAGTATGGATGACACAGAACCTCAGGTACCGACCAGGCAGAGCCATCCATGTTTGGGGACTTTATGATGAATGCAAGAGGAGTTTGAAGTGGCACTCCAGACCCAGGCTTCTCTCAGTATATTTCCACTTTACCCTCACTTGTGTTTTTCCATTGGTTAGGATTTTTTTACTGGACTCTCACTTGGAGGAGTTGCATTCTCACAAGTCATCATACTACGTCTACTTATACCCAAGGGACCGTAGCAAGTTTCGTGAGAGGATCTTAGAGCATACCATACGATTAGACACAGATGAAATGTCCTACATTGAATCTCATTTTGATATTGTGAGAAGAGCTAAGCTGTATTGCAGGGCTACCCTGATGTATACTGGATGTGCATGGGACATCATCAAGACAGATTTCTTGTATGACAAATTCCTGTCATTCCTGAGGCATTTTAAGATCCCCAGGTACCTGCACAAGCGCATGTTCTGTGAGGTGCTCAAGCAGATGTTTCCTTGTGCGTTGCTGGTGAAAGGACAGAGGGAACGACCGGGAGTTATAGTTGGAGTGAAGCCAGTACAAGGGTCATTATGGAGCATGAAGATTATCAACCTCAGGAAGCACCACAATTTAAGATTGTATACTGTTCGGAAACGAGCCAAGAAAGGAGAGATGCATGCTAGGAAGAAAAGAGGAAAAAACTTACAAAAGAAGCAAGAGGTTATGTCATGGGAAGTAAATAAGATGAGGAGGATAAAAGATTTGTTTGTACGGGTGCAAAAGAAGAAGATACGTTGCACCAATAAGAAAGGCAGGTTATAATGCAAAAAAAAAAGTCATACACAAGCTATACAGAAGCAGAAGATAATGAACAGAAAAGTTAATGACTTGCAGAGAAGCAGGGAAAGCAGGCAGAAATCATTATCATCGTCATTGTCATTGCTGTCAGCATATTCATTCTGATTTTTTCCCCTCCCCTGTACAGAGAATGGGGTGAGGTAAATCCAGGAAACAGGGAAAGAAAGTGGGAGAACTTTCAGCATCATGCTTTGTGGTGGAAAAAAATGCAGTAGGATTTAGAGGAGATTTATGTACGATAAAGTAGACCAGTTGGATTAATGTTTATGGGATTTTTTTTTTTTAGCCATGTGTAGAAAAGCATTCCATTTTCTAAATAAGGAGAGTGCATGTATATTTAAAGCTTTCTGTTATGAGGGCTTGATTGGTGTAGGAACAAGTATGAGGCCTATTTCATTTGGCATGCTGTTGATTAATTCTCTTATTATTATTTTTTTTTCTTTTTTTGAAACATCCCTAGTTATAACATGGCCTGGTGCTGGTGAGGGACACCTTCTTGTGGTGACACTGATGTAACTAGGGGACTCAGCTGCTTGGTTCTGGAGAGGGATGCCACCATTTGGTGTCTCAACTGCTTGGTTATATAAATGTCCTGCAGCAACCTCCATATCCCCCTGAAGGAGGATAGTGGATTGCAGAAGAGTAACTTGGCCTGCAGTCTACTGGGTTCATGTTTCAGATGAACCTGGAACCACAACATTAGTACTACCTGCATTCAGCTGCCAAGTACTGTACGAGGTATAATAGTGATAGATATTTTATCATTGGTGATATTTGATACCACTAGTGATTTCCCTATTTGCATGTCATTCTGTCTGACTCCCTGGTGACATCCATTTTAGTTCTTTCTTTCTGCTATAGCTCTTTCACCTTGTCCTGGACCAGATTTTGTTTTTGTGCAGTTTATCTCATGTAGTTCAGTGGTAGAAAAAGAATGCTGTGGCTCTATGTCATTTTCACAGCACTTTATTACAAGCACCACATAACATTCAAGGTTAAGAGATCTCAATTTTAGGCCAAATTAAGGTGAGAAGAGTATACTAGTGGCTTTTATTCAGCATAGAGATTCTCAAGACTGCAGAGGACACTTTCAAAGCAGAGTAAAATTGCCAAGTAACAGCAAGAACAGGGAAATTACCGAAGTAAAATGAAGGAGTAAACCCCTTGAAATAGGGCGATATACGTGTTTCGTTAACACTTGGTGTTACAGATTCTCTCTCTCTCTCTCTCTCTCTCTCTCTCCCATCATACTGAGGGGGTTTATTGATGATATATCCATGAGCCGCCTTTGTAGTTCATAAAGTCAAGCTGAATAAAACTGTTTTAAGATGACAAGAATAAATTGAATAGGATGCCCCAGTCTCTATAGCTTATGACATAAGCAGGTGTTAAGATTATTTATTTATTTATTTATTTACATTGTGTTACCCAAGTGTTATCAAGGTTTCTCTCTGTTTCAGTTTGTTGAGGCAAAAGCTTTCCCTAAGATTGTTTGTTTCTTTGTTTAACATTTTAAGTTCTTGGAACCATAGGATTTCTCAACAAAATCAATTGTTCATAGAATAAATAAAATTCCTAGGTGTGCCTGTAGCATGGGAAAGTTTACTTATAGGTAGAAACTTTTAACCGATAAGATTAAAAAAATATATATGCTGGTGTAATCGTGAATAGAATACCCAGATGTAGCAGGAGGGGTGAATGTCATGAGTCATGAAGGGTGAATATCATATTTGATTTTTGGTTATCGTTCAGTTACTTCGGAATGTTACCAAGGCTTTTCCATGCCTATATTTGTTTAAGTAAAAGCTTATCCAAAGACTTTATTTGTCTCTGTTTAACCCCTTCACACCTAACAATTTTTTCTGGTAGGCAGTGACGTTAGTAGGGGAGTGAAAGATAAAAATGGTAGATTACTAGTGGAGAAGCGAGAAAAATTGGGCAGATGGAGAGAACACTTTAATGAATTTTTGGACATAGAGAATGGAAGTAATGCGAGTATAAGTGGCTGGGAGAAGGAGGGAGGTGAGAAGACAGGAAGAAATCAGTAGAATAGAAGTTGTGGAAGCAATGAAGTAAGTCAAATTGGGGAAAGTCCCAGGAATTGATGGAGTGTGTGGTGAAATGCTGAAGCACTGGGGAGAGATAATAGTAGAATGGATGTGGAAGATGTGCAGGTTGGCTTGGGAGGAAGGTAGAGTCCCGGAGGATTCAAAGTCAGGTATAATTATTCCCCTACACAAAGGAAATGGGGAAAAAGAAGTGTGCGGTAATCATAGGGGCATTTGTCTTCTTAGTGTAATAGGAAAAGTGTATGGTAGGATACTTACTGACAGAGTTAGGGAAATAACAGAGGAATTAGTTGGAGAAGAACAGGGAGTCTTTAGGAAGGGAAGAGGTTGTGTAGATCAGATATTCATTCATAGATCTTTAGTGGAAAAGTTTCTAGAGAGGGAAAAGAAGTTGCATACGGCCTTCATGGATTTGGAGAAGGCATGTGACAAGGTGGATAGACAAGGATTGTGGAAAATAGTAAGAATATATGTAGTAGATGGGAAGTTGATGAATGCTCTGAAGAGTATGTATGATGGTGCTAAAGCTGCAGTGCATGTGGTTGAAACAGGGATGTGTCATGTCTCCATGGTTGTTCAATCTGTACATGGATGGGGCAATAAAAGACATACAAGGTAGGGCATTGGATGTTGGAGCAGCCCTAGTGAGAGAGGGTAGTGTTTGGAAACTCCCTGTACTGTTGTTTGCAGATGATATGGTGATGTTACGTGAAGACGAAGGGGAGCTGCAAGGCTTGGTGGATGAGTTTGGGAGAGTGTGCAAGAAATGGAATCTAAGGGTGAATGTAGGGAAGAGTAAAGTGATGGTCTTTGAGAAAGGTGAAGTCAGTGAATGTACAGTGAGGTTGGATGGTGAGGAAATGGAAAATGTGATTACGTTTAAGTACTTGGGTAGTGTGATGAGTAAGGATGGAAGTTTGGAGGGTGAAGTGCTTGAAAGGGTACAACAAGGAAGAAAGGTTGCAGGTTCCTTGAAAGCAGTGATAAGAAAGAGGGAAGTGAGCATGGAAGTGAAAAAGTTACTACATGACAGTATTGTGAGACCAACTCTAATGTATGAAAGTGAAGCTTGGACGCTGTTGGATGGATGCAGGTCAAGAGTGAGAGCAGTGGAAATGAGTTATGAGGAGCCTGTGGTCACATGGAGAGACAGGCTGAGAAATTATATAAAGGAGCGTTGTGGTCTGGACGTGGATGTGATAGGAAGCATTAGGAGGAACACACTGAGGTGGTTTGGCCATGTGGAGAGGATGGAGGGTGAGGGACTGACGAGGAGAGTGTATGTGAGTGAGGTGGAGGGGGGGGGAGAGGAAGGGGGAGGCCGAGGATGAGATGGAGGAATGGAGTGGAGAGGTATATGAGAGAGGGGGGTTTGAGTTGGGAGCAGGGCAGTGAAATAGGGGGGACAGAGCTACGTGGAGGCAATTTGTTTGTGGCTACCCCGTGCGGGATTGAGACATCTTGCAACAGATACAGTAGATAGATAGATAGATAAAGTCCTCATTAAGTATTGTCTTTTTTTTTCTTTTTTTTTTTAAATCATGTTATATGTTGCTTTTTTGTGTTCTCATTATATGTTTCAGTAGTGGGTGAGGGCACTCACCATCCACTCACTTGATGTAGTGCTGCTCTCAGGTGACTGCCCTTTCCTCTCTTCCTTCTTTCCTTCCGTCCTCTTCTGTCTTTCTTTTCTTCATTCATTCTTCTTCCTTCTGCCTACAGGTGACTCTACACTACCTCTTCTGTCTTCTTTTCCTTCATTCTTTCCTCTTCCTCCTGCCTGTGGGTGACTACACTGAATGACAAGCCGAATGGTTTCCTGTAGCTTACACCAGGAAATCATTTACTATGTTGGGTGGTGACCATATAACCAAATTATGGCGCCTGGTGGTTTAGTGGGTAATTAAAGCTCTCCAATCGGATTGAGATGGTGCAGGTTTATATCCAAGGGGTGGTTGGGGTTTATTGCTCATGTAATGTCAATCGGGGATGAGTGAAGTTGGTCACTCTCATCTTAAATGTCAGGGCCAACTTGCCTAGCCCCGGGCTCGTACACTTCTCATGGGGCAGCATAGGATTGGATGATGGATGGATGGATTATATGTTGCCATTCTTATGCCCCCCCATATGTTTTTTTTTTATGCCCTCGTTATATGTTTTTTTGTGTGTCCTCATTATATGCTTTTTCGATGGTCTCATTATATGTTGACTTTTATGTTCTCATTATGTTACCTTACCTTTTTTATGTTCATGTTATATGTTGAGTCTTTATGTTCTCGTAATTTGTTACCCTTGTTATGTTCTCGGTATATGTTACCATTTTTATGTTCGTGTTATACAGTGTATGTTACTGTTTTCTTGTTCTTGTTATATGTTATTACCAGCTGTGATTGCGAAGCTGCTATTGTTTTCAATTTGTTTGTCTGTGTGGGTGTATCTGTTAGCACGATAACTCTGCAATCGCTCAAGATATCACTGCAACATTTTACTGGTGTGTAGTAGGGATCAAAATCTACGCGTTTGAAATTGGTGAACGTAGGTCAAGGTCAAATTCCGAGCCGCACTAGATGTGTATCAGCTCGCGGCTGGTGTGATTTCCCTCTAGGGGGGGCCTCTGGTCTTTTTGGTGTTCTCGTTACATGTTACCTTTATGACCTTGTTATAAGTTACCTTTTATGTTCTTGTTATATGTTACCTTTTTTATGTTCTCGTTGTATGTTTCCTTTTTATGTCCTCGGTAGGTGTTGATTTTCATATGCTCTTGATATATATCAGGGGTGGGGAACCTTTCACCTATTAAGGGCCATTAGGATATTTTTAACATCATTCGTGGGCCATACAAAATTATCAGTTTAAAATCAACTGTAACCCAGTGCATTATATACTGTATATATATATATATATATATATATATATATATATATATATATATATATACAGTATATAATTGAAATGCAGTATAATATCACCGAGGGCAACCCAACATCCTCAGAAGGAGCCCACAGAGGAGCATATACAGCGTGGCTGGACTCCAGGCGACAGGGACATAAGTTCCCCAGGGCTGCGCGCCCCTATCACCCGGAGCTCGCCCGCCGCCACCGTAGCAGGAATACGAGACTACCTTCCGGGCAAGCCGACCACCGACAACCACGGGGTGGAGCTGTTACTCCAGCTCCAGTCAGCACCTCTGAGACGGCCGGTAACCACTCAACACTCCTACAGGAGGTGGCCTGCGGCCACTCTGGAGGTAATCTGGAGGTAACAAGGAGATGGCCGGTAGCCACTCCCGCCTTCGTCAGGAGATGGCCAGAAGCCGCTCTGAAGGTGCCCCTAACGAGATGGCCGGTAGCCGCTCGACCCTCCTACAGGAGACGGCCTGCAGCCACTCTGGAGGTAACAAGGAGACGGCCGGTAGCCGTTCCCGCCTTCGTCAGGAGACGGCTGGTAGCCGCTCTGAAGGTGCCCTGAAAGAGACGGCCAGTAGCTGCTTGACACTCCTACAGGAGATGGCCTGCAGCCGCTCCAGAGGTATCAAGGAGATGGCTAGTAGCCACTCTGAAGGTGCTCCTCAAGAGATGGCCTGTAGCCGCACGACTCTCCTACAGGAGACGGCCTGCAGCCGCTCCGGAGGTAACAAGGAGATGGCCGGTAGCCGCTCCGAAGGTGCCCCTAAGTCGGCCTGTAGCCGCTCCCGTCCCCAGGCCACAGCCGGTAGCCGGGCCTTAGAGATGGCTGGTAGCCGTGCCCCTAGAAGGCCATGGCCAGTAGCTGGGCCCTACAGTAAGAGACGGCCAGTAGCCACTCCTCCGTCAGGTGCTGACTCCTGCCCACAAACCTATGACCCAGAGGGAGCCCCCAGCCTGGAGGAGTACTGGAGAAGCCCCGTGACTATCACCGGGCTCTTCTCCCTGCAGCCGGTTCCTGAGAGGACTCGCCTGATGGACCCCGACGTAGGCTGACGCCGCAGCCCCCTCCTGACGGCGTCCCTGACTGCTGGGGACCGCAGCCCTTGGGACCTCCAGACTGTTCCCAGGACATCCCGGGTGGGACCTCCCTATACCCCGACACTGGGGATCTTCATCCTCTGTCAGGCACCTGAGCGAGAAGTTCATGCAGCTATTCGGCCCCAGCCCTGAGGGCCAGACTCCCGCCCCAAGCCCTGAAAGAGCAGAACCCTTCACCACCAACACCCTGGACGAGAAAGGATGCCCCTACGCGTGATCCCATGGCCCCTGAATACAGAGGCCCCTGGCGGAACTCAGCCCCGTCAATAGTGAGGCTAAGTCACCTCCGCCAGCCTTGTACCTGACTGCCACTGCGCCCAGACCCTAATGTGAGTGTCCGTGACATAGTGAAGTAAGGGCAGAACAGTGAGTTAACAGAATAGGGGAAGTCAGTGAGAAAAGCATCATTAATAATATAAAAGTGGTGGAATAAGCAAGGTAAAAGTGAAACAGTGAACACGGCAAGGCAGTGAAATACAAGTCTATCTCAGTGAACACACTACCAGATGGTGACACCACCTCACGCTAAGATCATGCGGAGGCCCCAGTGCAAATGTAATAATTAACGACCCGACCAACAAACTCGTTAGCCTACCCACGGTGAAATAGTGCAACCACCTCCACGAGTACACAGAACCTAGACTTTCCTACAATACAAGTGCATAGCCTCTCTGCCCTAAGTGCTATTTGCCGTACCTGATCTTGTCCTGAGTAGTATCCTGCACGATATTAACATCCCATATCTAGGTCTTAGAATTATAATTGTCCAGTATACCTGTATTTGGGACATCTGCCCATTCCACTGTAGAATTTAGCATTACACATGTAAGGTTGTTGCCATGAGTTTTTGTGTCCTGCCTCTCTCTTATTTGTCTAAGCTCTGGTCTAGAAAGAGAACCCCGCTGCACACTAGGCGTTAGAGAGACGGGAAGCTGACCCTAAAACATAAAGCATTACACTGGTGGACAGCAGTGGTTCTTGACCCGGGCATAGGAGAGAGGTAATCAGGAAATACCGGCAAAATGGCAACCAAAGCGCATGTGCAATTACCTAAATTCAACCCCGAACAGTATGATGTTCACACATACCTGGCAATTATTAAACCTTTGCTAGATATCGGGTTCGAGGATGACAAGCAAAAAATCGCGGTCATACTCCTACTACTGGGCAAAGCGGCAGCTAATATAGCACCCAAGATTATCTCGGGGCTCATCCGGCAGAATTTCATGAAACTCGTGATTCAGCCCATCACTCCATCACTAGGTAAAGTGGTGGCACTATCCCAATTGGATAGTCTAACCTTTGATGGCAATTAGGATGATACTCTAATCCAGGCCAGACGCCTGGTCACTGCTGCCTACCCGGAGGCAGATGATGAAACCTGGGAGCAAGACACCTTTAAAACTCTCCTTAGAGTGCTCCCCAGCATAGTCAAGGAGCACTTTATAATCCATGACCTTACTGGAGACATGGATAAGAATATCCAACTGATACTCTGCCTCCTGCCCTACACCCCAGCAAAGCAACGTGGTGAAAAAGTTCTCCACGAATATCCCGGCTCCCCCAGTCAAGCCATGTCCGCCTATGCCCCACACCAGCCCCACCCCAGCATCCAGCCTGCCTAGGATGCACCCCACCCACCGGTGCCCCAGTCACAAGGAGAACTCAAACCTCATTCAGGTGAATCCCTGGGAGTTCTCTGCTTGCAGCTCCAGGTGCCCACTGCACGATATCAGGGACCAATTAAAAGCTGCCAGATGGAAAACCACCACCCCAGGCCGACGTAAAGTCTCCTCCCTAGAGAACAAGGAACCAGAGGACAATCCTGCACCCACAGAGGAGAGCGAACCCGGGGAACAGGAGCCAGAGGAAGAAGGCCCCCGGCAGTTGGATTTTTAGGACCGCCCCCGCACATTCCCACGGTGGCGGGGACCACTTCCCCCAAATCCCACCCCTCACTTAATCACAAGATGAAACTGAATGGGGTGAAAGCCAGACTTCTGGTCGACATGGGAGCGGCCAGATCCTGCCTGTGTAGCCACTACTTCTTCTGTCATAAGTTGACCTTTGGCCCGCTATTCCCGATGGCTACTCACCTTGTGGTCGCGGGGGATGGCCTCCTGCCGATCCGTGGGAAAACACGGGCCCTGTGTGTCGACACCCATCAGCTGGCGTCGACACACCGCAAGTTCATTGTGTTTGACTCTTCTTGCTGCAATTACAACAGATATCTGGGGCTGGACCTGCTACAGAAGTTAGGGGCCACCATTGATTGCAGCTCCAGTTCCAGAAATCCCCCGACCCCCCCATCCTACTCGGGCTGTCTGCACCTGCATGCCACAGTCCCAGCCGGAAGACTCCATGTCCCCCCCCCCCCGCCCTCCTTCCCCGCCACCATTTCCTCCACTGTCACCATTCCCCTCCACCACGAAGCCTGGTTGCCCCTCAATCGGCCCTTAGGTACATCTGTCCTATTCTCCCCCCTCCTGCCACCCGGAACCCTCTCGGCCTGCCTCCTGCCCCCAACCTTCCTTCCTTCCTCATCACACGGCAGTCCGGATTGCCAACCTTGCCCCCTCACCCCTCACTCTCCCTAAAGGGCTTATAATCAGAGAGATGGAGGAAGCTGAGCCCTGTGCCCCCTCCCCCTCCTGCTCTTCCACCCCTCTGCCCCCCATTCCTGACCATCTCTCCGCCTACCAATCAGACACCCTCCGCCGCTGCCTCCTGGATATCCAGGATCTGTTCGCGGCAGGACCCGCCGATATTGGACATACCACCTACCTGGCTCACGAGATTCACACGACTGGCCCACCGATCTGACAGCCATCCCACTGGAAGACAAAGAGCAACTACAACGTAGGCATACTTTACAAGCTTATGAAACCACCGTGTCTAAAGATCCAAACAAATACACCGGTGCTACATAGCTGAGCATAGGTGAAGTTCAGGGAGTGCAGCCAATTCTGCATACTTTAAAGAAACTACATAATTATATCCATGAGCTAGAGAAGATAGGAGTACCACAACGGAATTTGATGGGCTCATTCACAGAAAACTGGTACCAGTGTTTCATGGAAGTATATTTTGCTAGTAAAAATACAAACTATTCTTAATATGATTACCCACAAAGTGTTTAATACTCAAATAAAAAAAAACGTGAATGACAACAGATTAACTTAACCATCCATCCAACCATCATCCAATCCTACGTTGCCCCATGAGGAGCGTAGGAGCCCGGGGCTAGGCAAGTTGGTCCTGACATTTAAAATTAGTGACCAGTCTCACTCATCCCTAAGTGGCATTACGTGAGCAATAAACCTCAACCACCCCTTGGATATAAACCCATACCAGCTCAATCCGACTGGAGCACCTTAATTACCCACTAAACCTCTAGGTGCCACAATTTGGTTATATGGGAGGGAACGCCCACTGTACATCCCTCATCCACTTCCTCCTCCTCCTACAAGAGTAGCATCATGGTAACGGCCACTGTACGTACCAGGGAGGGAACGGCCACTGTATGTACCGGGGAGGGAACGGCCACTGTACATCCCTCATCTGCTTCTTCCTCCTTTGGGAGCAGCCACGCGGTGACGGCCACTGTACGTCCTTCTGCTGCTACCCCAAGGGGCTGTGGAACCGTGACGATGGCCACTGTACGTGTCAGGGAAGGGACGGCCACTGTACGCCCTTCGTCCACAGTCCTGAGGGTTCTCCCGGAGGAGAAGGTCCCATGCGCGGCCCACTTTCCACTCCTCGGCTGGGTGGGATGCCCTTCTCTCTCTCCCTCTAGGTGTGGTTCCCCAGAGGTGCTGCCGTTCCAGGAGTGGTGGCAAGGTCCTGTCACTGAAGGCAGGGTTCACGCCCTCCAGCCTGCCCCTGGACGACACCGGATCCTGATGGACGCCCCATGGGCGAGGTGCCGCAGCCAACCCCTGACGGCGCCCCCACCTAGAGGCGACTGCAGTCCCAGGCCTCCCAGGGCCAGCCCCCAGACCCCAAGGCGGGACCACTCTGGCCCCACTCACCGTCAGCCCTCTGACAGGAGCAAGAAGCGGCAGGCCCAACTCCTGACACTGTTTGGCCCCAGTTCCGAGGGCCCCTTACCAGGTCGAGGCCCAAGCAGGAAAGGGCCTCTCTGCACCCCAGAACAGACACACGCCCGGGCCGCGATGCCCCCGAGAGCTGTCCTGTGCCATCTGCAGGAGGGCTCCCCAGTAGGGCTGCCTCCAACCCCCGGCCACCACCTCAGTTAAGCCCAGACCTCAGCAGCCCACTGACGACACCTCAAGACTCCAGTGTCGTGCTAGAGACTTAATAGTGACAGTGACTGTATGAGGTATAGAAAAAGTGAGACAGAACCACCACCCATAAAGTGTCTCTACACCAGTTTATCCAGGGTGCCGTGTTAATGCCTAAGCGCCCTAGAACCAGAGTAATATACTAGTGTGTGGCCAAGAGATCAATATACCACGTAGAGTCCAAAGAGACAGTGTATGAACAGTGTCACCATATCTGTGTGATATTCTCTTACGTGGTAACTCATGTGTAAGCACAGTGCCCATGTGATATATTGTACCAATATTAACTGACCTATCACTATACTCCATCCACATTCAGTGTACCATTGTATGTATATTGCAAGGAAGTTGGACTAAGGCAATATATGTGTTAAGGTGTCTTGCCGAGTTTTTATGCCCTGTTCCTATGTAAGTGTTCTATTTCCGGTCTAGAAAGAGGACACCGCTCAGTCGCTGGTGTCCTTAGAACAAGAAGTCGGTCTAAAATCATCCAGCATAACAAGCAGTTTTTACGAGAGATGTAATATGATCTTTCCATGACAAATCCCGAGTAAATGAAACCTCAAGCGTGCTCAAGGATGATGCAGGATTAAGCTGAATATTATTAAACATTAGTGGGTACACCTATGGAAGATTTTGTCAGGTTGATTGGTGTAAGAACTGAGTCTTTGATGCATTAAAAACAACAGGATTATTTTTACCCCAGTCTGAGATATGAGCCAAGTCAGACATTAGGTGTGCCATAGCCTCATCCCTTGTTTGTTGAAGTAACTGCTAAGATGGGCGTTGCGGGAACCGAATGGAAAGGTCAAGGGTGGAGTCATCAGCGTACGAGTGGATAGGGTTAGATGTACAGCTTAGAAGGTCATTAATGAATAAAAGGAAGAGAGTTGGTGATAGGACAAAGCCTGAAGAACACCACTACTGATAGATCTTGGAGAGGAACTATGGCCGTCTACAACAGCGGCCACAGAATGACCAGAAAGGAAGCTAGAGATGATGGCACAGATAGAAGGACAGAAACCGCAAGAGGGCAGTTTGGAAATTACAGATTTATGCCAGACTCGATCGAAAGCCTTTGAGATGTCAAGTGCAATGGCAAAGCTTTCGCCAAAGTCCTGAAAGGAGGATGATCAGGAGTCCGAAAGGTAGGTGAGAAGATCACCAGTGGAGCATCCCTGACGGAACCCATACTGACGATCAGAAAGAAGGTTGCGATAGGAAAAATGTTTTAAAATTTTTCTATTAAGAACTGACTCGAAAACTTTTGAGATACATGATGTTAAAGGAATTGGATGATAGTTTGAGGGTAGGGAATGGTCACCCTTCTTTGGGACTAACTGAATGAGAGCAAAATTCCAGCAAGAAGGAAAGGTACAAGTTGATAGACAAAGGCGAAAGAGTTTGCCCAGGCAAGGCGTAAGCACAGAAGCACAATTCTTGAGAATAACAGGAGGGACTCCATCAGGCCCATATGCCTTGTTAGTATCGAGGCCTGCGATGGCAGAAAATACATCAGCTGAAGAAATTTTAATGTCAGCCATGAGGAAGTCAGAGGGGGGAAGTGATGGAGGAACAGCACCGGAATCGTGGAATCGGAGGAGAAAGTCTGAGCGAAGAGATCTGCTTTCTCATTAGAAGAAATAGCTCCTGAGCCATAAGAGTAGAAAAGAGGAGGGAAAGATGAGGAGGTAAAGTTGTTTGAAAGGTTTCTGGCAAGGTCCCAGAAGAAGCGGGAAGAATTAGTGTTGGAGAGTTGAGAGCATTTAGTACGGATGAAATTATTTTTAGCAGAGCGAAGAACAGACTCAGCACAATTCCGGGCAGAAACGTATAAAAGATGTGATTCAGGAGTGCGTTGGCTCCAGTACTTTTTATAGGCCCTCTCCTTGTTGCATACTGCATTAGAACAAGCGTGATTAAACCAAGGCTTTATTTCATTAGTCAAAGGATAAGAGAAAGGAATGTATGCTTCCATGCCCGATAGAATAACCTCCGTAATGCGCAAGGACACTCAGATGGCTCCCGGCCATGGAAGCATTAGTCATTCCAGGGAAAATCAAAGAATTACTGCCTGAGGGCCTCCCAATCCGCAGCTCCAAAGTGCCACAAACGACGTCTCTTTGGAGGGTCCACAGGCCGTACCGGAGCGATAGGACAGGTTAAGGTGATAAGGTTGTGATCGGAGGAGCCCAACGGAGAGAAAAAATTAACAGTGTAAGCAGAAAGGTTAGTTGTAACGAAGAGGTCAAGTATGTTGGAGCTCTCTCCAAGGCGGCCAGGGATACGGGTAGGATGCTGTACAAGCAGGTCTAGGTCATTAACCTCTTAACCGCGGGGCGTCACTTTCGTGACGCTTGGGAGCGAGGGATCATACCACGGGGCGTCGCTTTTGTGATTTTTTGAATTCACCCGGGCTTCCAAGTGGTGGCTTGTATCATCTATCAGTACTGCCAATGTCCAACACTAGTCAGCACTCCTAATCTCATCTTTACTCCCATCCATTGTTGACAATTTAGCCATTTCTCCCCATTCTTGACTCCCCTCCCTATCCCCCCCTCCATTACCCTATCCTCTCGCCTGCCCGGCCATGCTACGCTAAGTAAATCTTCCCTGGAATTTTTCACTGATTTCATCCATTGAAATAAGCCCTATGCCCTATTCTTATACCAAATAATATATACAAGAAATAAGGTAAGTGAGAGTGCCATACACCTGGAATTGGCTAATTATCACCTGACAACACCTCACGTGCACTCGTTCGCTAATTTTCGCTGTTTATTTCCCCTTGAAATATGCCGTATAATCTATTTTTGTAATGAATATACATATAAGGAGGGAAGGGAGAAGCCTAAGTGATATTTACATTCACCTGGAACTACCTAATTTATAATGTATTGTCTAGATTTCCTGCCAATCATTTCACTGCTATATATTAGCTGCTGTCAAGAGGCTAACATTGGCAGTAATGGATTTCCCTAGGTAGGCCACCACCCCGGCCCACCCTTATCAGTTCACTCTCAATCTTCCAATGTGGAGGTACGTCTGTTTGCTCTTGCTGACTTCAGGGACTTTTCACCCCCATGCAAAGGGCCCTGTGACCTTTACCCCCTACTAAACCTCGTGTGGAAAGAGGTAAAGGGCTGACAATTGATAAAAGAGTGACTACGATCTTTCTATTGAGTAAAACAGTGCAAGTGGAATTGTAAATAATGTGTAAACAGCAAGTGAAAGTAATGAATGTAAATATACGTGAACTGTGGAAAATAGTTTTAAGTTACTTCAAGTGACAGTGCATAACAGTGTAAATAAAATAGAAATGTAAATAACGTAAATAAAATAGAGAACGTAAATAGAAATGTAAATGAGTAGTATTATAAGAATACGAGTATATACCCTAGGAGTAATGAAAGTGAAAGTTTCACTCTAGCATGTCTGAATACTATGAGTTATGAGAGTGAAGGTGAAAGTGACATTCACTCTCAATGCTAGTATACAGGACGAGAAAGTGAATGCTACGTATTTTACTGAAAGAAATTGAATCTCTACAGTGACAATAAACTAATACTACTGAAGGAAACTTATGGATAAAGACTGTATTATATAGTAATAGAAATATAAAGTGTGAGGGGTTTTATGAATAATAAATGACAGAATACCAACAGCGAACTAAACTCTGACAAAGCTAAATGTAGGGTTTTGGTGGAGTCACCCCCTCCCTGCACTGTTGCCACGTTTCGGAGCTGACCTCTCCATCAGCGATGACCTTGACACTGTTTCCCTCTTGTGATCTCCGTTTTTCTATAATACCCCCTATACCCCTGCCACCAACACCCCCTATACCCCTACCCCCAACAACACCCCCATCAACAACACCCGCTATACCTCCACCACCAACACCTCCTATAAATATAGACCTCCACCACCAACACCTCCTATAAATATAGACCCCCACCATCAACACCTGTATAATAATTAGCCGTTGATAATTGCTATGCTATTTTATTGAGAGCATAAGGAAATGTAACCTACCGTACCGTAACTGCTTGACTCTCTCTCTCTCTCTCTCTCTCTCTCTCTCTCTCTCTCTCTCTCCTCCTCCTCCTCCTCCTCCTCCTCCCAGGTGCATTGGGAAACATTCTACCCTATTGTTCAAACTCCCATCTGTCTTAATCCTTCCCACTGCCTTCGTTCCTAAATCCCTTAATTGATCTATTTTTAACCTAAGTGTCCCCACACCTTTTAAACCATTTACCTCTTTGTCACTATTCTCCACCATATGTATCAACTTGTATTATATTGTGTATAGAACTTTCATACTGTATGCTGTACTACTGTATAATGTATAAGAATACCCACTGTTTAGTGGAAATAAAGTTTTATTATTATTATTATTATTATCTCTCTCTCTCTCTCTCTCTCTCTCTCTCTCTCTCTCTCTCTCTCACGTGTCGCGTGAGTGCTGCCACCCCAGAGCTGTTTGATATATTTATTCTAATTATGAAAGGATCGCCTCTTCCCACTTTTATCCCTTCAAATTTTCTTGCAATTATACTTGCTAAATTAATTAGCAATGTTAGAAGTGTTGGGGAAGTAAATAATAATTAGAATATTTTTAGAGCAATACTGCCAAATTTTTATGCCACGTTTCTCTATTATCGTATAATATAGTATGCAGAATAGTTTTATTCTTCCTTGATACATGTCAGCACTTTCATTACAGTTATATTAGTATGAGTTATGTTTATGTATCATTCCTACTACACAAACCACAGGCGTTATACATCGTAGGGTTAGGAAACATGGCAACAGTGCAGGGAGGGGGTGACTCCACCCAAACCCTACGTTTAGATTTGTCAGACTAAGTGGGAAGGTCATACGCGCTCGTAATTTTCATTGCTTTCACAGTGGTTTTTATTTGGAGTATGGATCCGAAACTACTTGATAATCATAGTGTTTATAGTGTTAATATCTGGCTGTGGTAATCATATTACTGGTTGTCAGGAAGTGTAAAGTGGAGACTTCGTTACCCAACTTCAGAGGTCTCCACAAGTCCTACGGTAATCGACGAAGGCTCAACAAACATCCCAGGAGAAAGCTGAAGGTATGTGCCATATGCATATGTAATTTTAATATTCTAGGACTAATAACTGATTTTTGGCAAATATTTTTTGAGAGTCTGTCGGAGCCCGAATAACCCCGCTGGAGACGCAAAACATTGGGAAACATGCCCGCGGTGTAAGGGTTAAGGATAGAAAAGGTGTAGTCTTGTTCACCAGATGGCATTAGATAAGGTTAGATGGAGGTAAGATAGGGTTAGATAATGTTAGATGGGTTTAGATTACATTAGATGGAGTCAGAGAAGGGTAAAGGGGGTTAGATAAGGGTAGAGGGGGTTAGATAAGGGTAGATGAGGTTAGATATGGCTTGATGAGGTTAGATAAGGCTAGCTGGGATTAGATAAGGCTAGATTGGGTTAGATAAGGTTAGATGGAATTTGATGTTAGATGGAGTTAGATAAAGTTTGATAGAGTCTGATAAGGTCAGATGGAGTTAGACAGGGCTAGATGGGGTTACATAGGTTCGATGGGGTTAGTTTAATTTGAGTTAGAGTAGGTCTGGTTAGCTTAATACCAAAACATCTCCAAAACATGAGAAAAAAAAAAATCACACCAATTTTCAGAAACACCTAGGTTCCATGGTCGAAGCAATGTGAAGTCAATAAACATTTCACTGATTACTTTGAAAATCTACCAAAAGTACCATGAAAACCTAACAGTACCTTAAAAAAAAAAGAAGTTCCTAGGACACTTCCAATTAACTTTATGACAGGAATTTCTGTCTAACTAGAAAGCAGCACTAGAGAAACTAACCCAATAATCTAACAAACCTAACTCATCCTAACCTAGCCAATCATCCTAACACCAAACCTAATTACATCAACACCAAACCTAATTACATCAACACCAAACCTAATTACATCTCAACACCAAATCTAACTATCTTAACACCAAACCTAATTACATTTTAACACCAAACCTAATTACATAACATCAAACAATCACATCTTAACACCAAACCTAACTCACTGAAACAACGGTGTTCAAGAAAGCCGATAATTCAACCCTTACCTGCTTGATTTCTGAGGCTAAGCTATTGCCTTAACGTATTTCACTAACATACTTAATTTGCTTACCTCAATTTTCCGCCGATTATGTGCAGCTTAGCTGAATTAATTTTTGTTGTGGATGGTTCGTGAATATCTTGGTAGCCACTTAACTCGCGTTTGTCTTGCTATGTGCCCTCGGCTCTTGAAAATGAAATCTCCCAATATGGGTGCCAGGACCAACATCCGGGAACCCTGAAAATTTCAACTGAAAATCTATACTCGGTAACTTAAATAATTGTCCGGGGAAAAAAAAAAGAAATATTAGAAAAATATGTTAATTGACGAAGACGATGAAAGTCTATTGATGTAGTACTTCTGCTGCTCAATACACGTAAATCACGGCTCAGTTAAACACTTCAGCGGATGCGCAGGTCCCCAGGGAGATGGGGGTCACGACATCACGATTGGCAGAGTTTCCCGCTCTCATTTGAATCCAAGCACAAAACTATTAGACTACTCTGATGCTGTTTTTCGTCTTTGTCTTATGTTCATGTAATCCATAAAAATACCAAGTAACTTTTATATATGGTCTCTCTAACACCAAGACTAATACAAAAGGCACAGACAGACCAATGATGAGATGGAGGGATTGGAGAGGTCTATGAGAGAGGGGGGTGTGACTGGGGAATTTTTTAAAAGGGTGCCCAACTACCACTAGCATATCGCCTCCATACAAAGACGGATGAAGCTGCAAATTAGGTCCCCACCCATGAAGGGGCACCCATTAAATAACACTATTCAACGTATTCACCCATTGAGACCCGGGATGTCTTACTTTGTTCTTTCCATCTGATAGTTTTATTTAGTTTAGGACCTACTTTTCGAACTGCAGGAGTTATATACGGTCGTAATAAAGCATTAGAATACGAGAAGACTGAGTAAAATCATGTGATGGCAGCAAGAGTAAAATCAAGAGGGACGTCAACCGGATTTAGGGGATTAATAAACAGGTGGGGAGGGGAGAGGTACGGGAAGGCCGAGGATGAGATGGAGGGATGGAGAGGTATAAAAGAGGGGGGTGGGAGCTGGGGGGGGGGGACATCGAAATGGGAGGGGACACGGCGACATGGAGGCGATTGGTCTGTGGCCACCCCTTACGGGATTATGGCATCTGCCAACAGAATCTGTTGAATAGATTGATAAAATGAACAAGCTGATAAATGATGAAGAAATGCCAGCAGCCCCATATAACAGCCAGAGGTAGTCATTAAAATCTTATGGGGGTCCCTTAGCCTAGGTAGGGGACTCCTATAGGCGATCGTCCCCCAGCGAGGTTAATCCGACTCTGCCTCCATATAACCCTGCCTTTCCTCCAGCTTCCATCACTCTCGCTCCTAGGCTTCTCTTTCTCTCCCTCTTCCCCTACCTCTCCCTCTCTCCCCCCTTCTCCTATATGACCCCTATGCAAGTGGTGCATTCTAACCATTTCACCACCAGGAAGAACCTCTGTTAATGAAGATGTTAAATGTCTTACTTTTCATGCTGAAGAGGAATGCCTTCTCGTGGTGGCACCAGTATAACCAAGCAACTCCACTGTCTTACTATACAAATGCCCCTTCACTCCCTATCCCACTAAAGGAGGACTGTCGACAGCTGGAGGTACATATCATCCTGCAGTCCACTGAGTTCAAGGCAGGATGAGCCAATTACTATAACAGCCGTTCAGTTCAGTCTTCCGCCTAAACTGAATAAACAATCTTTCCTTTATGTTATTCCTCGCCCCTTCAACGTGGATGGGTGAAATTCCCAGAGGAGTACAAAACAGGTGTAGCTACGGATATTTGTCAGTTTCAAAGGATGTCTCAAAATATCGCCACTTTTCAGACAAACACGACGCTCCCTTATTGAAGGATTTATACTATCTTTTTACCGTTGCACACTTACCTCAATCTAGGCAGGGCAGGGCAGGGCAAGGCAGGACTAGGCAGGGCAGGGCAAGGCAGGACTGGGCAGGGCAGGGCAAAGCAGAACTAGGCAGGGCAGGGCAAGGCAGAACAGGCCAGACCAGGGCATGATGAAGGCGCTCAGACATCCTTGGAAAACATTCTAGACTAAGTTTATAAAATACTTGAGCGGGTATCGAAGTTACGACAGTTGAAATAATCTGATATCAGTTATTTTTTCATAGTATTTTTTCAGACATTAAAGCACTGTGATTGGAGTTGTACAGTACCTTATTCCGAAAAACTTGCATTTTCCATCACATCCATGGGGGAGCACTCCGGTTCGTCATTCTTGGTCATGGTGGAACAGGGGACACTCCGATTCATCCTGTTCACCCAAGACTGTAATTAGCAAGATAAAAATAGAGGTCTAAAACTTACATTAAGATTATTTCACAATACTGCTAAAAGCTGCAAATAACAGTCAACTGAATATTTGACAGTATGAAAAAGCATAAATACATCTTACTCGTATATAAGTACTGTAGTATTTTAAACTCACCTATGTTTCAGCGCTGCGGTAGAAAAAACCACCACCACCACAAAACCAGACAAAACAACAAAAACCAGGATCAACCACAAAGAACAAAATCATACCTTGAGTCCATGCAGCCTACCTAATATCCACCTAACATCCAGCTCCATTCTATCGCTCCTAAAACCCACCCTAGCCTACACATCCACCTAGTCAGCTAAACCACAGTCCACCTTGAAGTACCCGGTACCTGTTCTATCCAGCAAGGGAGAAAAAGATTAGTACACTATTATTACCATATTATTATTAATTATTATTTAATATTACTTTACAAAATCGTACAAATCTACATGGGTAGAACTGATGATTGAATCCATTCATCATCCAATCCTATGTCGCCCCATGAGGAGCGTAGGAGCCTGGGGCTAGGTAAATTGGTCCTGCTATTTAAGATGAGAGTGACCAGCCTCACTCATCCCTGAGTGGCATTACGTGAGCAATAAACCCCACTCACCCCTTGGATATAAACCCATACCAGCTCAATCCGACTGGAGCGCCTTAATTACCCACTAAACCTCTAGGTCCCACAATTTGGTTAAATGGTTATATGGTATGGATAGGGTGTATGTGCAGGAGTAGGTGAGAATGAGAGGGCAAAAGAAGGAGTGTGTATAGCTGTGAGTAAAAGATGGAAGAAGAACATAAGAGTATGGATCAGGTTGGTCAAGGATTGTGTGGGAAAGGCCGCGGCCACACGGCCACCCAAACATTGCACAAAACATGGACCTGGTGCATGTCTATAACATGCCACGTTCATGAATCGGAACAAGCCCAAAACATGAACCGGGCATACTGTCCCGAGTTAATTTTGAAAATTGTTTGAGCACTGCTTCGGACATGTCCAAAACTTATGACTGTCCACACGAGGGCACAGCTGGCAGTTACTGTCGACATGTCAGTGGAGGAAGACATCTTAGCAGCGGCTGCTACAGTGATAATATGTGGCTACAAACACAAACGGCGTCGCCGATTCTGGGTGCGGCCATCATTCAAGTTGGGTACTGAACACGGAGTTGTTGTACAAGGAGATGGTTTTTGAAGACGAAGATTTATTGCCTGAACAAATCAAGGACACTGGGTCATTTAGAAACTTCGTCCGTATGTGTTCAACAGATTTTGAGGTGCTACTTGGTAAAGTAGGTAACACTCTTACGAAACAAGACACTGTTATGAGGAAGGCAGTAACACCCACAGATCGGTTGCTTGTAACGCTACGGTATTTGGCAAGTGGGGATTCATACTGTAGTCTCAGCCGCATGTTCAAGATCTCTAAACAATCAATATCTTCAATTGTTCCCGAAGTTTGCTTAGCACTAATTAGTGCACTAAGTGATTATGTGAAGGTAAGGAATAATTATAGACATACGTTTTATTGTTTATTATTATAATGGTCATTATTACATATATCACTACAATCGTGTACAGTAGCAATCAAAAATAAGTACCAACACAATTTAATTCATGGCCCATATCTATGTCAGAGTATATTGTTGAGTCTTCCATTAATGTAGCGAAACTTAACCTACCCAAACTAAACCGTAATTTATCCAGAATGAATGTAATGTGCCAACTGGCATCCCTACAAGGCCTGAATAAAAATTTTTGATTGCGACTGAACATTTGCATACAAATAATTAAGGCAAACAAATCAGCTGGTGAAAAGTAAATACAATGTATATTTTATAATATTACCTTAATTTTGTAAGGTAAACAGATATTTTAATCCTGTTGGTGTATATCACTTAAAAAAATTTCTATTTTATCGTACTATGTAATTGTTTATATACATGATAAGCATTTCGAATGATGGCGTTTATAGATTTGTTTTCATATTTGACTACTGCATGGGGTATAAATGAGTATCATGGTCAGGATTTTGTGATTGTCCCAAACTAGAACATGGCTGTGAATGGTCGTAAACGCCTCAAGGATTATCATATATACCTTCCTCTGCTTGAAACAGTATATTTAGAATCATATTCTGTACCTTGTTCCTAGCATGTGGTGTACTTAGTTTTCTAACTTTATAGGCCACTAGGTCACCGAAGGATTGGTATTCATCTCGTACTTTTTTTTCCTGCAAGGATTTCATAACTGTGTACGCTTCCATTACCATGTCCTCGTGCTTTCGTTTAGGGATAGAGCGCCTGGGTGGCTGTGAAATACCGGCGACCAATTCCTCCCTATTACTGCTACTGCTGGCTCCTTGATCCACTTGATCCACGTCTGTAGTGACATTATTCTGGTCATCCCGTGTAGCCACATCACTGTGACTATGCGTAGAAGTTTCCTCACCAGTACTCTGCAATGGGCACGTAGCAAGCATTAACAACGGTATGCGAAGTATAATTGATATTGTTAGGAATACATGGTGACGTTTGAGAGATCTGGGTGCGGTTAGCTGGCCTCAAGCGGGCGGATTGTTGCTTCGGAATGGACTACCTGTAATAGCTTCCGAGAGGGAGAGTGTGAGAAAGATTGAGAGCGACAGATAGAGAGTAATAGTGTCAGTCATCATTGGCCAAGCGGGACACAAAGAAGACTATATACTTACTTTTCCACATAATTTTTAGCTATGTGTAAAATATAACTCATGTACAGCCATGGCTGATAGTCCTTGACCAGGTGGTGGTGGTGGTGGTGGTGGAGAGCCACAGTGAATAGTAAACAGAGTGCTTGAACAAGTTGACCTTCCACTCCCCACCACCACCACCACCTGGTCAAGGACTATCAGCCATGGCTGTACGCAAAACGTATTCACGGATACAATTAATATGTTTAGTCGACCAGAATTATTATATGCAATTAATAACATTCATTTTCTTTATTACAAATTATTTCAGCTCCCTGAATCGTCGGAGGAGTGGCGCAAAGCTGAGAGGGGATTTCGTAACAAGTGGAACTTCCCTCATTGTGTTGCTGCAGTAGATGGCAAACACATCAGCATACGATGTCCACCACACAGTGGGAGTGATTTCTTTAATTACAAAGGTTACTTTAGCATAGTTCTCTTTGCCGTAGTTGATGCATCCGACAATTTCATGTATGCAAATGTTGGTTGTCAAGGGCGTATTTCTGATGGTGGAGTGTTTGCGAATACGGAATTCGGCCGAGCACTTACTAGCGGTACATTGAACCTACCTACACCACAACCACTACCTGGTCGTCAGAAGGACGTGCCATACGTGTGTGTAGGTGACGATGCGTTTCCCTTATCAGAGAACTTAATGAAACCATATCCTGGGCAGCATGATAAGGGATCTGGCGAAAGAGCATTCAATTATCGGTTAAGCAGGGCAAGGCGTATAGTTGAGAATGTATTTGGAATATTAGCAGCTGCTTTTCGAGTGTTTGACAAGCCTATTCCCCTCTCATCTGACAAAGCAAAGAATGTTACAATGGCATGCGTTCATTTGCATAATTTTCTCAGGAAAGGGGAAACGTCAAGAATGGCATATAATCCATCTGGTTCATATGATATGGAGGATTTAGATACTGCAACCATAATTAACGGGGCATGGAGATTATACTCATCTGACACAGCTGTGAGGGACTACGTAGCAATTAATCCGGGTGAAATCCTTATTGGGCACGATATTCGCCATGAATTTAAAGAATATTTTGTCTCCAATGAAGGTCATGTATTCTGGAAAGATCAGTTTGCATAGACATCAATGCCAATTTACAGCGCATTTCCCTACATACACATTACTATATTACAATTTTACTTTACCAACTCCTTGTGCAGCTTAACAAGTGAGTTAAAATATCAATTTACAATTTGTGTTTTATTCCACTTTATACATGTGGATGTGTATCACGTTCCCTTAATTAATTTACATGAGACATTAATTATTGCTTATAAGTATTTCTGTTGAATGTTGTTTTTCTTTGTATGTATACAGTATACATTCATATACATAATTATGATGTATCAACATTAATGTATGAGGTAAACACAAATGTGTAATAAATATTGGTGGTATATTGCATGTTACTTACCTTAATTCCAGCATCTAATGTTTCCCTTGGTTTCATTTTGTCCAATAAGAACTTCAAGCTGTTAAAGGCAAACCAGTTGCCCTTGTACACTTCATCACTTCCAGCTCCAGATTTAGCTTTCATTTTCTTTACTTCCCTTCGAAATTGTCCAACTAATGTTTCCATTTTTTTTACCACGTCTACTCTGTCCACACTTATTTCGGCACTTATTGCTTTCCATGCATCACTTTTCTTGTTTCTGTCTTTACAATTCGGGTTGGTAGGATCCCATAGTGTAGGATTAGCATGGTACAAATCAATTAAGCGGAGTACCAGGTCCCGTGGCCACTCCATAGCAACGCAGTGTACTACGTCTGCTCTAGTAGGGAATGGTCTCACAAGTGGGTTGCTCGCACGCTTGTTCCCGGCCAAGTAATGTCCACACTGCATAGTCTCAAAACATGTCCGGGGGTTTGAACGTCCAAACGAAATCTGTCGAACATGAACCCGACCATGACTTGGGCAGTGCTTCGGACATGCACCAAAGCAAGTTTCCCTGCAGTGTGGCCGCGCCATAAGACTGAAAGTTGGAATATAAATGTGGGCGATTGTGTGCGTGTATGCGCCAACGCAAGATCCTGCAAGCAGAGTGAGAGAAGAGTTCTGGACCAATGTGGAAGTGTGCATGGAAAAGTTTGGAAGGAATGAGAGAGTGTTTTTGATCGGTGATATGAGTGGTAAAGTAGGGAATGTGAAGGTGGATCTGAGTGGGGTGTGCCTGCTGAGACAGCTGAGAATGGCAGTGCGTTAGTGGACATTTGTGCTGGGAGGGGGTTGGTGATAGCCAATACCCTCTTCAGGCACAAAATGATCCACAGGTATACATGGCAAGTGATAAGAAGGGTGGGTGGTGAACTGAATGAAAGGAAGGCAATGATTGATTATGTGTGTGTGGATGAAAGGATGAGAAGATGTGTAATGGATGCAAGACCTGATAGAGGTTGGGGGAGTGGACTTTCTGACCAGTACTTGGTGGTGGCCAGAATCAAGATCCAAATAAGATGGAGAAATAGAAGAAGGGATGGACGGGAAGAAGGAGTATTTGCAAGGAGAGTGGAAAGGTTACAAGAGGATGTGAAAAAGGCAGAATAACAGACAGAAGTGGAGGAACGATTGGGCAAATATGAATTGGACCAGATGGGGGACGTGGAAGGTGTGCAGGATATGCACAGAAGAAATATGTGCAGCATGTGATGTGGTGAGTGCAATGAAGAGAAGACGGAGGGGGGTGCAAGGAACAGCGTGGTGGAATGAAGAGGTGAGACAGGCGGCACAAAAGTTGAAAGCATACAATGATTGGATGAGAAATAGTTAAGTGGAAGAAGTTGAGAGGCGGAAGAGAGTTATAGGTAGAAAGAAAGGAAGAGAGAGGAAAAGATTAGTAAGATTAAGAAGAGAGTGGATGAGGAATTTTGAAGGAATTTGAGTGTAAAGTGGAGGGACTAAGAAAATGTTCTGGAAAGGGGTGAAGAGCGTAACACAGGGTGGAAGTGAAGCTAGCAGGAGAGTTAAAGATAAAAATGGTAGATTACTAGTGGAGAAGGGAGAAAAAGTGAGCAGATGGAGAGAACACTAAGGAATTGTTGAACACAGAGGATGGAAGTAATGCGAGTATAAGTGGCTGAAGAATGGCTGGGAGGAGGGAGGTGAGAAGACAGGAAGAAATCAGTAGGACAGAAGTTGTGGAAGCAATGAAGAAAGTTAAACTGGGGAAAGCCCCAGGAATTGATGGAGTGTGTGGTGAAATGCTGAAGCATGGGGGAGAGATAGTAGTAGAATGGATGTGGAAGATGTGCAGACTGGCCTGGGAGGAAGGTAGAGTACCGGAGGAGTGGAAGTCAGGTATAATTATTCCCTTGTACAAAGGAAAAGGGGAAAAAGAAGTGTGTGGTAATCATAGGGGCATTTGTCTTCTTAGTATAATAGGAAAAGTGTATGGTAGGATACTTACTGACAGATGGAGAAAGAACAGAGGAATTTGTTGGAGAAGAACAGGGAGGCTTTAGGAAGGGAAGAGGTTGTGTAGATCAGATATTCATTCTTAGATCTTTAGTGGAAAAGTTTCTAGAGAAGGGAAAGAAATTGTATGCGGCCTTCATGGATTTGGAGAAAGCATTTGACAGGGTGGATAGACAAGGATTGTGGAAAGTATTAAGAATATATGGAGTAGATGAGAAGTTGTTGAATGCTGTGAAGTGTATGTATGATGGTGCTAAGGCTGCAATACGTGTGGATGGTGAACTGAGTGAATTTTTCTCTTTGAAGGTTGGATTGAAACAGGGATGTGTCATGTCTCCATGGCTGTTCAATCTGTACATACCGTAGATGGGGCAATAAAAGAGGTACAAGGTAGGGTAGTGGATGTTGGAGTGTCCCTGGTGAGAGAGGGTAGTGTTTGGAAACTCCCTGTACTGTTGTTTGCAGATGATATTGTGTTGTTGAGTGAAGACGAAGGGGAGCTGCAAGGCTTAGTGGATGAGTTTGGGAGACTGTGTAAGAAACGGAATCTAAAGGTGAATGTAGGGAAGAGTAAAGTGATGGTCTTCGAGAGAGGTGAAGTCAGTGAATGTACAGAGAGGCTGGATGGTGAGGAATTGGAAAACGTAAGTACGTTTAAGTACTTGGGTGGTGTGATGAGTATGGATGGAGGTTTGAAGGGTGAAGTGCTTGAAAGGGTACAGTAGGGAAGAAAGGTTGCTGGTTCCTTGAAAGCAGTGATAAGAAACAGGGAAGTGAGCATGGAAGTGAAAAAGTTACCACATGACAGTATTGTGATACCAACTCTAACGTATGGAAGTGAAGCTTGGACGTCGTTGAAAGGACACAAGTCAAGAGTGAGAGCAGTGGAAATGAGTTATTTACGAGGTGCCTGTGAAGTCACATGGAGAGAGAGGCTGACAAATGAGGATATAAAAGAGCGTTGTAGTGTGGATGTGGATGTGATAGGAAGTGTTAGGAGGAATACACTGAGGTGGATTGGCCATGTGGAGAGGATGGAGGGTGAAAGACTGACGAAGCGAGTGTATGTGAGTGAGGTGGAGGGGGGGAGAGGGAGGGAGAGGCCGAGGATGAGATGGAGGGACGGGTTGGAGAGGTATACGACAGAGGGGGGTGTGAGTTGGGAGCGGGGCAGTGAAATGGTGGGGGACAGGGCGACGTGGAGGCGATTTGTTTGTGGCCACCCCGAACGGGATTGAGGCGTCTGTCAATAGAGAGAGAGAGATAGGTTACCACCCAGCGTTTCGAACGGTTTCCTAGTGTACAGGAAATCATTTGGCTTGTCACTCGATGTAGAGTCACTCATAGGCTGAAGGAAGAGGAAAGCATGAAGGAAAAGAAGACAAGAAGGAGTGTTAGGTCACCCATAGGCAGAAGGAAGAGGAGAGAATGAAGGAAAGACAGACAGAAGAAGAAGGGAGGAAAGGGCAGACACCCAAAGCAGCTCAACATTGAGTGAGTGGATGGTAAGCGTCCCCACCTACCACATGAAAATTTTTAAAAATCAAAAGCATTTATGGAGCCTACAATGATTAAGGAAAAAAAAGGGGGGTTACTTAGCTGTTTTGTTGTGGGACACTGGCCAGGTGGTGGAGTCCCATAGTAGCTGTAGTAGTAGTGGTAGTTGTAGTAGTTGTAGTTGTAGTAGTAGTTGTAGTGGTGGTGGCAGTTGTAGTAGTAGTAGTACTTGTACAATTCCGTACAAGTGATGTCCACAGACGTAGTAGCTCCATCGAAAGTCCGGAAAAATAAATAAATTATAATAACGGGAACTGTGACCTTGACCATATTCTCGTCGGTTAAGGAAGCTCCCTAACCTCTTCCTATGTGACTTTTTGTGCTTATTACATGCAATATGCTCTATAAATCGAATACTGCCAACTCTGCATTAATAACAAACAAGAGGATACTAACCAGCCACAAAATAAATCGCTGAGGAAGAAATGTTAGGGAACAAAAACCGAAATAAATATGCAATAATGAAAGACTAACAAGCAAAAGGAATATGTAAACTAAAACCTGAACCAAAATAAACCAGTAAAAAGAATGGCTACATTCCTAATATTAATACCATTATTAATACTAATCTGACCATGAAATAAGGAGAGAAGCTGGCGTGCTGATAAAGGGATAGAGATAATTTCTGCCTTGGACCGCTCACCACCCCTGCTACTTGCAGAATGACGACTGACTAGGGATGGTTTGGAATGTGAAGCCTTAAATCTTAATTCGCAAATGTTTCACTCTCGACAGCTCAGGATACATCGAAGCACCTCTCCCGTGGCAGTTTATTTTACATATCCCTCCTTATCATTCCCTTGTATTTTATCAGTGTAATAAGGACGTGGTTTGCACTGGTAACATACAGGGAAATATTAATGTACTAAATGCAGAAATAAACTCGGAAGCGAAAGTGCTACGGGACCACCTGAACCGACCCGAGTACTGGCCAAACAATTTCGAACAATTCCAGTATCTATTTCTGCAAGAAGGACAAGGAGGGAGGAGAAAATAATTGTACCATATAACTTTGTTGCTACAGGGAACAGACCGGAAGTTTGTATTTGAAGCTTAAATATGCCAGAGATTTGTGATTTAGACGAATCACTATTTTCGACGACCCTTTTCCTGGTCAAAGGTTCGAACTTCAAAACTGATGTCAATTTCTCTCTCTCTCTCTCTCTCTCTCTCTCTCTCTCTCTCTCTCTCTAATATATATATATATAGATATATATATATATATATATATATATATATATATATATATATATATAACAGCTTAGCATAGACCTCTTAGTTCGCAAGGGGTTACTTAAGGCAAAATCTATAACCTCTCCAGTTCGTAAAGTATTTCCAAAGCTGTTCCAAAGCTGAACAAACCTGGAGACATCAAAGACAAAATTTAAAAACTGCATAATACGTTACAGAATTCCAGGAGTTAACCCTTTCAATACGATGGTGAAGTTATATTCATGTTATATCCATACCATTATATTCAGCTTAGGAGAAACTTTGTTATTTACAGTTTATTAAAATCTGAGGAGACTTTTTGTAATGATCAATGAGAGCTATATATTTTATAACAATTCACAACGCTTCTCCGAAGCTGAATCAAACGGTACGGATATAACAAGAATATAACAACCACATCATCGTACTGAGGGGGTTTACTCCTGGAATCCTATTACGCATGCACTTATTTTTCATTTTGTCACTGATGTCTCCATGTTATTTTATTCAGCTTTTGAGATACTCTTCGAACCGAAGAGGTTACATTTCGCCTTAAGCGACCCATTCAGAAGTACGAGGTTTATGTTTAGTTGAATAAAATCGTTTTCAAAAAGTCTATAGTGCGTTTACTCATACGACACAAAATCCCTGACCCATTTCAGGTCAGTTGATTATGGCCAAGTGTAACAAGACCCATTCCTACCTCATAACTAAGGTCCTCTGATTGAAGGGTTGAGCTGAATAAAATGTTAGGAGGCAGCAAACAACCTAAGAAATAGTTCAAAGTAGGTTATTGGACACTGCTTCCCACCAGCTCACTAAGAGATTTTTTTCAAGTTTCATAATAATAATAATAATAATAATACACCGCTTCCCGTCCGATCAGCGAAGTTAAGCAACGTTGGGTCTGGTTAGTACTTGGATGGGTGACTGCCTGGGAACACCAGATGCTGTTGGCATCCCTACGTGTCAAGTGGGGTTGGTGGAGGATTAGTGCCCCTCCCTGTAAAACAATTAACTCTAAGCCATTGGCCACCCTGTCTGGGATACATGGCGTCTGGCAATGAATGAATGAATGAATAAAAATAATCGTGGGTCGTATTAATAATCTCTCCTAACCATAAGCCGTTTAAATGCTTGTATAAACTGTTGTCTTCGCTAATACAATACACACTTCACAACCGCATCAAAGATATAATTAAAGTGACAACAGGATAAATACAACTACCCGTGTAACACGTATGTTATGAAGAACTATTTGTTGACCTGTGAACTGGATACGATAAATACCTGGTACTGTACTTAAGATCCCACAAAGACAGAGAGAGAGAGGGGGGGGGTGATGAGTGTGGTGTGGTTAGAAGGGATTGGATAGAGTGCTGTACTGTACAGTGTAAAATGATTGGCAAGTGCTTGTAAAGCGCGATCTGACTGGATGGGGGGCCGGCTCTCCCACTCTTATAGTAGCCTCGCAAAGGGTTTCGGGAATAAAGTTCACCAGCAACCATCGTATGGTGTGGATCAGGTTATATAAGACACAAACCTCCACAAATGTAAGTCACATATCATTATGTTGGAATCAGCTAAAAATGGAGAATAACAAAGTAAAAATTTCCTGCAGTTTCATTACACCATTTGGATGGAGAACAGAACGTGCCGGCCAAGACAAATATACCGCCACAGCATAAGTCATACACGGTATTCCTGGTATAAGTAACAGGAAGTTGCATTTTGACATGCTATAATGCACCTACGAAGGTATTATATTAGGTATACACAAAAAGCAACTACAACGTAGGCATACTTTACAAGCTTATGAAACTACCGTAAGTGTCTAAAGATCCAAACAAATACAGCGGTGCCACATAGCTGAGCATAGGTGAAGTTCAGGGAGTGCAGCCAATTGTGCATACTTTAAAGAAACTACATAATTATATCCATGAGCTAGAGAAGATAGGAGTACCACAACGGAATCTGATGGGCTCATTCACAGAAAACTGGTACCAGTGTTTCATGGAAGTATATTTTGCTAGTAAAAATACAAACTATTCTTAATATGATTATCCACAGTGTTTAAATACTCAAATAAAAAAACGTGAATGACAACAGATTAACTTAACCATCCATCCAACCATCATCCAATCCTACGTTGCCCCATGAGAAGCGTAGGAGCCCGGGGCTAGGCAAGTTGGTCCTGACATTTAAAATTAGTGACCAACCTCACTCATCCCTAAGTGGCATTACGTGAGCAATAAACAACCATCCCTTGGTTATAAACCCATACCAGCTCAATCTGACTGGAGCGCCTTAATTACCCACTAAACCTCTAGGTGCCACAATTTGGTTATATGGTTACCACCCAGCGTAGCAAATGGTTTCCTGGTGTACGGGAAACCATTTGGCTTGTCACTCGATGTAGAGTCACTCATAGGCAGAAGGGAGAGGAAAACATGAAGGAAAAGGAGACAAGAGGGAGTGTTAGGTCACCCATAGGCAGAAGAAAGAGGAGAGAATGAAGGAAAGACAGACAAGAGGAAGGGAGGAAAGGGCAGACACCCAAAGCAGCTCAACACAGAGTGGATGGAAAGCGCCCCCACCTACCACATGAAAATTTTTAAAAATCAAAAGCATTTATGGAGCCTACAATGATTTAAGAAAAAAAAAAGTGGTTACTTAGCTGTTTTATTGTGGGACACTGGCCAGGTGGTGGAGTCCCATAGTACGGTAGTTGTAGTAGTAGTGGTAGTTGTAGTGGTGGAGGTAGTTGTAACAGTAGTAGTAGTAGTAGTAGTAGTAGTAATAGTAATACAATTCCGTACAAGTGATGTCCACAGACAAAACAGCTCCATCGAAAGTCTGAAAAAAAATAAGTAAGTATAATAACGGGAACTGTGACCTTGACCATATTCTCGTCGGTTAAGGAAGCTCCCTAACCTCTTTCTAAGCGACTTTTTGTGCTTATTACATGCAATATGCTCTATAAATCCAATACTGCCAACTCTGCATTAATAACAAACAAGAGGATACTAACCAGCCACAAAATAAAACGCTGAGGAAGAAGTGTTAGGGAACAAAAACCGAAATAAACATGCAATAGTGAAAGACTAACAAGCAAAAGGAATGTAAACTAAAACCTGAACCAAAATAAACCAATAAACAAAATGGCTAAAGTCCTAATACTAATACCATTATTAATACTAATCTGACCATGAAATAAGGAGAAGCTGGCGTGCTGATAAAGGGATGGAGATAATTTCTGCCTTGGACCGCTCACCACCCCTGCTACTGTATTTGCAGACTTACTTTTGTTGTTGTGAGATATTCGCCCCGCACTTGTTGGGGCACGGGCAAACATAAGAGTCCGTCAGGGAACTTGCAGAAATAAAGCAATGAGAGCGTAGCAGGGACGGAAAACTGGCGAACGAGGGACAGGCGGCAGAGGCAAGGGAAGGTGTGATGGTTGGTGGCGAGGTCGGCTGCCCGATGATCGACGAGGCAGGGCGGGACGAGACAGCAGTGTAGACAACGTGGCGCCGATGGAGGCGGCGCCGAAAAGCTCAGATGGAAGCCCCAAACGACTCGACGGTGGATGGCGAGGCCGACATCACGACGGTCAAACGAGGGCAGGGTGGGACGAGAGCCAGCAAGACAACACGGCACTGATGGAGGAGGTGACGACGACCTCATATAGAAAACCGCCCCGACGCTGCCCTCAACCCCCTTGCCCACGGTGGAAAGGGCGACGTAAGCTCGCTCCAGCAGCAGCAGGTGGAAGCACGCAGGGGAGGCCTGGTCCCGGTCGTCACAAATGGCACAACCCCGGAGGGAGGGTCGTCGGCCGGGTAGTATTGGGCGGAGAAGCCTCAACCTCCTGATGAGCAGACAAGGGCACTTCCTCAGATAGAAACGACAGGCTCGTCCATCGGCTGAGACGGCTGCTGTGGGGAGCTGGTCCCGCCGGGTGTTGCCACGGCGAGAGACGGACTGCGAGTGGCAAACTGACGACTGACGAGGGATGGTTTGGAATGTGAAGCCTTAACTCTTAATTCGCAAATGTTTCACTCTCGACAGCTCAGGATACATCGAAGCACCTCTCCCGTGGCAGTTTATTTTACATATCCCTCCTTATCATTTCCTTGTATTTTATCAGTGTAATAAGGACGTGGTTTGCACTGATAACATACAGGGAAATATTAATGTACTAAATGCAAAAATTAACTCGGAAGCGAAAGTGCTACGGGACCTCCTGAACGGACCCGAGTACCAGCCAAACAATTTCGAACAATTCCAGTATCTATTTCAGCAAGAAAGACAAGGAGGGAGGAGAAAATAATTGTACCATATAACTTTGTTGCTACAGGGAACAGATCAGAAGTTTGTTTTTTAAGCTTAGATATGCCAGAGATTTGTGATTTGGACGAATCACTATTTTCGACGACCCTTTTCCAGGTCAAAGGTTCGAACTTCAAAACTGATGTCAATTTCTCTCTCTCTCTCTCTCTCTCTCTCTCTCTCTCTCTCTCTCTCATATACATGTATATACATATAGATAGATAGATAGACAGATAGATATAGATATAGATAGATTGACAGAAAAGTGACCCGGGGATCAGATTTCCATGGGGTCAGATTTCTATATGACACTGGACCCGAACAAAGTCTCGCCATGATTCGAGGGGCCCTACACAGTCATCAACATCCCCAACCCCTATCAAGTCACTATCCAGTACCACGACACCAAATGCACATCGAAACCGTCACATGCAACTGTTTCGTGCCCCAACAGACAACGCCCAACCGCGCCGCACCCACTCCATCCCCTACCACACCATCCTGCCACCACCGGCCACCCAAGAACACTCATCTGACTCATATGCTTGCTACTTTACGTCCTCCTCCTCCTCCTCCTCACCCTCACCTACCCCCCCCCCGTCCACCACCACCTCCCCTACCCACCCTTCCACCCGCTTCACACCACCCCCACGGGGTGGGACTTTGATGGATGGTTGCGGAGAGAAAGGACGTGTGCTGATCTCTCCTCTAGCTGCAGGGTTGCCTCACCGGCCTTAGCTTTTTCTTTTTCTCGCCACTAGGGCGTTTTGCAATAAAGTTAGGTTAGCTAGACCTAATTTTCCTCCCTGGCCTTAGTAGATATAGTAGGTGTCTATATCGCCTTTGCTTACTCACCTCTGGGGTGTACCCCCCACTGATCGCTCTGGGATGTGAGTTACACACAGGCGCGTCCTCCCGAGAGTGGTTTGAGAGGGTAATCTCAGATTAGGTGTGTGTTCCCCGGGCAATTTCTCCCTTGGTCGTTTTTCTCTCTCTTCCCACTTCCCCCTCACGGGTGAAGTGGTAACTATGGCGGACGCCAATGCTGCCTCCCCTGACCGACCCCCGACTGTCTCACGGACTGACTACCCCCAGACTGAACGGCCCCAGACACGTACCCGTCTTGACATTGATTATAGAAACGCCGAGTTTGTACAGATCCACGCGGTTGGTCCCACTCCCCTGTCCAGCCTCAATCCCTTTATCATCAAGAAGGTGATTGATGGGTGTGCAGGTGAGGTGGAACAAGTGAAAAAACTTGCGAGTGGAGATCTTCTCGTTAAAACTAGGAACTCAAGTCATGTAAAGGATTTGCTAAAACTGAGCAAGTTCCATTGTTATGATGTTCAGTCCACGATCCCTCACTCCATGAATTCCTGCAAAGGTGTGATCACCTGCAGAGATCTAGTGGTCATGGAGGAGGAAGAGATCGTACAGGAACTTGCACAGCAGGATGTTATAGAGGCACGTTTCATAACTAGATTCTCGGAAGGCAGGAAGACGAAGACCGCCACAGTTGTCCTAACGTTCGGCAAAGTTGCTTTACCTTCCAACATCAGAATTGGATATGAAATTCTTAACGTCAGACCATATATCCCGAACCCCTTGCGTTGCTTAAAATGCCAGATTTATGGGCATCATGAAAAGGCTTGTAGGGCTTCCCAACCAGTGTGTGGTAGGTGCGCGAATGTGGGACATTCTGCTGAACACTGTACATCTGAGACGGAGTGCTGCTTTCACTGCAAGGATGCTCACTCCACTTCCTCGAGGGCTTGTCCCAAGTGGAAGGAGGAGAAAGAGGTCTGCACAGTGAAGGCGACCGAGGGCATTTCCTTTTACGATGCAAGGAAGAAGGTGAAGGAGTTGCATGCAACTCCCAAGCCTAATATCTCCTACGCATCGGCAGTTGTGTCCCGTCCCGTGATGTGCACTGTTGAAACACAGACTGACCTAACATTCGCTCCTCATGCCCCACGCCCTACCTCTCAGTCTAAGCCTCCTGTACGATCCAACTCTCTGACGGACATCCCTGTTGCCACTTCATACTCCCAGGCTGCTGCTGCTCCTTCGCAGTCAGTGCGGCCAAAATTGAAGCCCGACAAGTCTGACAAGATTAACTTAACCACCCTCACTAAACAGTCACGTCCTCATGTCATTCCCGCTCCTGGTCCGGCGAGGGAGAGAAAGAATAGCTCTTCCTCGATGGAATCTGGGAGCCTCATTATTGATAAGACTATGGAGATCTCCACAAACAAGCACCGGGATAGGTCCCCCGGTAGCCACTCGCCTGGTCGCGGGGGGCATAAAAAGACTAAGCACACTGGCCACCCTCGAAAATCTTAAACCGCCGCATTCACTATACTACAGTGGAATTGTAGAGGTATTGGGAATAAGTTACATAATATAGCTATCTTGCTTTCACTACACAGGCCAGACGTTGTTTGTTTACAGGAGACCTGCCTGGAGGATCATCCTGATCCTCCACAGTTCAGACACTACCACTCGTATAGAAGATATGAAGGTCACGGAGTTGCCATTTACACACACAAATCACACCCACAAACGGAAGTGATTCTAAATTCTACTCTGAAAGTGGTCGCGTGCAGAGTAAAATTTAATAACATGTATCTGTCTATTTTCTCTCTATACTGTCCTCCACATGGCCCCATTGATAGTGATGCTTTAAATTCACTAGTGGAACATCTCCCTGGGAATAAGTTAGTGCTGGGCGATTTTAACGCCCATCACTATCAATGGGGTAGCTTGAGGATTGATGGTCGTGGGGAGCAAGTAGCCGACCTAATACTACAGTCCAACCTCTGTCTTCTGAACGATGGTAGAGCGACTCGTGCAGATGATCGTACTGGTAACTTTTCGGCCATTGACTTATCTTTGGCCTCCCCTGGTATACATCAAGATCTCTCATGGGACCCTTACGACGACTCCTTGGGAAGTGATCATTTACCCATCTGTCTTTCTTATACACGCGACATCATTTCGGACCCTCCACCTCCAAAATTTAACTATAAGAAAGCAGATTGGGGATCCTTCTCAAGGATCGCCAATTTAGATATATCTGGGGAGACCATAGATGTTAAGGTCGAAAACATAACTACTTCCATATTACACGCAGCTGAGGCTGCTATTCCCAAGACTTCTACAGTTCATGCGAAGCATAGAGCACATTGGTGGACGCCGGATTGCCGACAAGCATTAAGAAAACGCAATAGGAGATACAGGATTTTTGATAGTCAGCCCACTGAGGAAAATTTTATTGCATACAAACAGGCATGGGCTGAGGCAAGGAGAATAATAAGAAGGGCTAAACGTGACTCCTGGCGGTCCTTTGTGTCCACGGTGACTCGTACAACACCATTACATAAAGTCTGGTCCACTATAAGATTATTAAATAATAAACGCCCATACTTCCCTGTCACCACCTTGCAGGTGAATAACACCACCTATGACGAGCCCGTGGACGTTGCTTACATCCTCGCCAGGAGTTTTTCTCATGTAAGTAGCTCAGCCAATTATGACCCGCGTTTCCAACATCATAAACGCACGGCTGAGCTACAGATATCAGACTTTGCCACAGAAGACGTAGACTCCCCGTACAACCAAGAGTTTACGCTAGATGAACTGCTCCTTGCCCTTAAATCCTGTAAAGACACCAGCCCTGGACCAGACACCATCACGTATGGTATGATCCAGCATCTTAATCAGGACAACCTGATTAAGTTGTTAGCATTGTACAATGAGATTTGGGCGTCTCGAACGTTCCCAAACTCATGGCACTTTGCGCACGTCATACCGATACCCAAAGAGGCTGGTCGTCTTATGAATCCCACTTCATTTCGTCCTATTGTGTTGACTTCTTGTCTATGTAAGGTCATGGAACGTATGGTTAACAATAGGCTTCTTTTTGTTTTAGAGTCGAAGAATTTGTTAAATGATCAACAATGTGGCTTCCGTAAATACAGAAGTTCACTAGATCATTTAATGAATTTGGAGCATTGTATTGCAGAGGCATTTGCCAATAAAGAATTCATGATAGGGGTGTTCTTGGACATCCATAAAGCCTATGACATGACCTGGCGACACGGTATACTAATGAAGCTCTATGCTTATGGTTTAAGAGGAAATTTGCCTATTTTTATTTCAAATTTCTTAAGGGACAGAACTTTCTCTGTCAAATTGCCCCGTAACGTAACATCGGATATATTTATCCAGGAAAACGGGGTGCCACAGGGAAGTGTGCTTAGTCCTACTTTATTTAGTATTATGATCAATGATATTCTGTCATCAGCTCCCATCCCGAGGAATCTTAAATACTCGCTCTACGCTGACGATTGTGCAATATGGCACTCTTCCCGTAATGCACAATTTTCGGCTGGGCAGATTCAAGCAGCCCTTGACTCCGTCCACCAATGGGCCTTGCAGTGGGGATTTAAGTTTTCCGTACGTAAGTGTGCCGCTATAGTTTTCACTAATCGTAACGTACCTAATTTGTGCTTAACTTTGGATAATCAGGCGGTACCTTTTCAAAATTCTGTAAAATTTTTAGGAATACATTTTGATCGTAGAATGAATTTTAAACTTCACGTTAATACTTTGCTTGCTCGTTGTGATAAACCGTTAAATGTCCTCAAGTACCTAGCGGGTACTACCTGGGGTGCCGACAGAAAATCTTTATTAATGGTGTATAAGTCCCTTATTCGATCGAAGCTAGACTATGGCGCACAGGTGTATGGCTCGGCATCCGATGCCACTCTGAAAAGATTGGATGTGTTACAGAATAAATGTTTGCGAATGTGTCTTGGAGCCGTCCGGTGTGCCCGTGTGACTCGTATGGAAGTGGAGGCGAATGTGCCTCCCCTCCGTATTCGCCGTGACCACCTGGCCTTGTCCTACGGCATAAGGACGTTAAGGAAAAGTAATATCGGCAATGTGGCCTGTACCCCCCTGCGTCAATACCATCACCTTCTGCGGGGGGTGCATCGACCACTTGCCGCTTGCCTGCACTTACTCAGAAGCTTGATGTGGACCCCAGTGACTGTGACAAGTTGGTGCTTAAAAATATAGCGCCTTGGGAGCCACCCGGCTTTACAGTCGATGTCACATGGCTCCCAGCACCAAAGGCCAAGGTGCCGGAGGCGGAGGTCCACCACTTGTTTCGTAACATCATTGTTCATCACTTGGGGTCCCATCAATTGTACACCGACGGCTCCAAGTCGAGTGAATGTGTGGGTGCAAGTGTGTGGTCGACTGAATGTGCCCTCAGGTATCGGTTGCCGACTCATACATCTGTGTTTACTTCAGAACTTTTTGCTATTGACAAAGCCATAGACTATGCTCTCAATTCTAGGCATGACTCATTTGTCATATTTTCAGATTCAAAATCAGCCCTTCAGGCAATTACATCTTGCACTACGGACTCTCATGAGATCCAGGGCCGCATCGTTAATAAGTTGCATTCATGCAACAAGTCATTCACGCTGATCTGGGTGCCTGGTCATTGTCGTATCTACGGCAATGAGCAGGCTGACTTACTTGCAAAGTCGGCTGTAGAGCTCGAGGAGACTTGGGACGTTCCTCGTGATCTACGGTCGAGTCTATCTCTCGGAAAGAAATCAATAAATCTTCTGTGGCAAGGTCAGTGGACCAGACTAAATATTCCAACTTGTAAGCCGTACCTGGGCGACTGGGATACTGCCAACCGTCCCAGTCGCCTAGAAGAAAAAGTGTTGTCACGATTACGGCTTAATGCCACCATTTTAACCCACATAAAACCATATATGGAAAGACGCTTCCCACTGCACTGTGACATCTGTAATGCGGTGTTATCTATTAGTCATATCATCCTGCGCTGTCGGCGATTTATTCGTGAACGTGCTTCACTTATAAATTACTGCGGCGCAGTAGACGTCCCCGTCACCGTTTCCACCATCCTGGGTGATGGGGACATTGTTACGACTGATAAATTGATGGCTTTCTTGAGAGAGACCGGACTGATCAGAGTGATGTGACTTTTTTACTGCGTGGTTATGGTTTTTATGAACAGTAAATATGTATATATTGTAATATTAATTAGGGTTGACAGTTGACATATTTTAAATAGTTCCTCCTCCCACCGATCTATTTCTAATATAGATGTCCCCTACATTAAGCCAAGTTCCTCGCCTGACAATCACCAGCTGATGAGTGCAAGTGTGCAATATAGGAAGGTATTGGGCACTTGCAGTCGATGGTGGTCTGCTGGGCGAGGTTCTTCACTTTTTGTACAAATTATGTAAATACATTATATTATCTTGCTTAAGTTATTCTAATTAGGGACGACAGCTGACGTATATGGAAATGTTCGTGACTCGTCTGGTTCCCTTTCATATATTGATGTCCCCTATATTAGGTTGTGCCTCGACTGACAGTCACCAGGTGATGAGTGCAGGTATGTAATGTAGAAAGGCATTACATATCTGCAGTCGATGGTGTTCTGTTAGTCGAGGTATTTTTACCATTAGTGTAGGTCTAGCTATTTGTCTCTGTAGGATTTAGTATAGGTTAGCGATTTGTCCGTTAGGTGATTAGTTTTAGGGTCTTTAGATTAGTTTCTCTTCATAATATAAGGTATAAAAAATATAAAACCAAGAAAAAATTAAAAAAAAAAAATACAAAAAAAAAAAATAAAGATTAAAATTATTATATATATATATGTACCTTTGCATGAAAGTGTGTCTGTATGTATGCATGGAAGTGTGTATGTGTATGTGTGTGTGTGTGTGTGTGTATGTATGTATATATATATATATATATATATATATATATATATATATATATGTTTGTATATATATTGTTACATAGCCTATGATTTCATCATCCTTTGTGTAATTTTAACGCACAGTATGCTGCATGTTTGATCACGAGTGTGTTCTGCCTCAGTCCCCCCCCCCTTCTACCGTTATAGTAGAGTAAGTCGTTCTTTCTGTTGTTCAGAGCGGGATTGTCAACTCTTTGTCCCCATGGCTTCATTTGCGCGTCCTTCTTACAAGTTGTATCAAGCTCTGCCGGCCCCTATATAATGAGCTCAGTCTCTGCATCATTGCCACTTAGATCTGCTCCTCATGTTGTTCACATCTCTGTCCTCCCGTTTACAGTTATTATTGAGTGCTCAGGAAGTCTCCAACCATCTAGCAGCTGTGTAATTTGAGTATAAGTGTGGTTGCATTTTGTTCTTGTACTGTATAGCATAAGTTTAATTTGTAGGCCTAGTGAAGTTTTTGTAATTCATGTAAGGTTCTTATTGTCAGCCATCATTAATAATAGTTTGTATCTGTAATAATTTATCTTGCATTAACTGAGCATTACCCAGTGTATTTTCATTTTATCAGGGCTGACTTAGATAAATTTACTCTTGCTGATTTCGTGTTAATAGAGGCTATTGCAATTAACTATATATTTAACCTGTTTTTGCCATTACATTATCCTTATGAGTCCTGAATGTTTTGTTGTTAGTTTGAGCATTAAACTTTAACTTGTAATTTTACCTAACTCTTTTGTTTTGAACCTGGAACTTTACGGGACAGTAGTGATTTTTAGTATTCTCACTTAAAGTGTACATTATCTTTCTCTGTTCCGTAACATAAATTTGGCGACCTCATATCAGGATATTCAGGATATTATCATAAGAATATTGCTTGATATTTTGTGACTGTGATTTATTCAAGATGTCTACTATTACTACACTTGATGAAACCAAAGATTTTTTGTCAAATGTGCAAACAGTGTGTGACGTAGAAAACAGAACAAAGAATGAACTTAAGCTTGTTGCTCAACAATTGGGAATTGCAGTTCACTCTCATCATTCTAAAGATCAAATTGTTGACATGATTAATGAAAGCTTGTTTAATGTAACTCCTCCATATGAGCAAACGCAGATTGAATTAGCTAAGTTACAGCTAGCCCTGCAGGAGGCTCAGGCTAAGGAGGCGGAGTCTCGTGCTAAGGAGGCTGAATTTCAAGCAAATGCTAAGGAGGCTGAATCTCAGGCTCGGATTCAGGAGGCACAGATACAGGCTCAGGCACAAATTGAACTAGCTAGGATTCAGGCAGACCATGAGTATCGCATGAAACAAGGTGGAACTGGATCATCTAGCTCTGATGATTTTGATGTGGCTAAAAATGTTAAACTTGTCCCTCCTTTTAATGAATCTGATTTAACAAAGTATTTTCAGTTGTTTGAGAGGGTAGCTACAGGTTTTAATTGGCCCAAACAGTATTGGCCAGTACTCCTTCAAACTGTTCTCACCGGTAAAGCTCAAGTAACTTATTCATCTTTGCCTCAGGATCAATGTGATAATTATGATGTAGTTAAGAGCTTGATTCTTAAGGCCTATGAGCTTGTTCCTGAAGCCTATAGAGTAAAATTTCGGACAACTTATAAGCAAGATAAGCAATCCCATGTTGAGTATGCAAAAATCAAAGAAGATCTGTTAGAGCAGTGGTTAAATTCTAAGAATGTGGATTCTGATTTTGACAAATTTAAGCAGATGATTTTGCTGGAGGACTTCAAAAGGTGTATAAATAAAGATGTAAGCCTATATCTTGATGAGAAAAGAATAGATAATTTGTCTGATGCTGCAGTTTTAGCTGATGAATATGTTCTCACTCACAAGAGATATTCTAGAGGAAAAAGGAAAGCTGAGTGTAAGTGCGTTGCCTCTACTCAGAGTACAGGTAACAGGAAAGAGAATAAAGATGATGTTTCTCAGGAAGTAAATACCAGCTTCACCTCTAGATTTCAGAAAAGTAAATGTACTTATTGTAGTAAGCTTGGTCATACTACGGAGAAATGTTTCAGGAGACAGCGTGATGTGAACAAAAAGGAGTCTTTAAATATTCAGTCAATTGGTCTAGTGTCCACTCTTGAGAGTTCCCAGAATTCTTTAACTGAGTTAACTGAACCTGCTTTGAGGGGTAACTTAAATTCTCATGATGGAGCTCCTCTTTTGAGCAGTAACGTGGGTGACACTCTCAAGAGTTCATGTGCTAATTTCCTGTCTGATGGTTTTGTCAGTCCTCTGGACAGTAATGACAGGAAATCAGTTAAAATATATCGTGATACAGGTGCTTGCCAATCCCTTATGCTGACCAGTGTTCTAGGCTCTAATGTTAATTCCTCTGATGAAACTGTAATCTTACAAGGTGTGGGGAATAATTACTTCTCTGTCCCTCTGTGCAGAGTGAATTTAGAGTCTGGTTTTGTTAATGGTTCCGTTATGGTTGGGTTGGTTGAGACACTCCCAATGTCAGGTGTAACTTTCTTACTTGGAAATGATATTGGTGGAAGTCAAGTGTGTCCAGCTCCTCAGTTGTCTAGTAAGCCAGTGGCTGCGTCCCAAGATTGTGATGTCCCTGATGTGTTCTCTGCATGTGCTGTCGCTGGGGCTAAGTCTAAAGTTACTGGTGATTTAGAGGATAATGATGATGATGATGTTATCCTAGCTGACACTTTTCTTGCTAATTTGGACCACTCACCAGATGAGGCAGTACCCCGTAGTGTTGATAATTTGTCTCGTCAAGAGTTGGTTGAGTTGCAGGTTGCTGACCCTGAGTTGAAAGGTCTAGCTAACTCTGCTTACAGTGAAGAAGAGTCAGCCGGTGCTTCTACTTGTTATTATGTAAAGTCAGGAGTACTTATGAGGAAGTGGAGACCCCCAACAGCATCAGCCGACTGTGAATGGGAGGTTGTACATCAAGTTGTCATCCCTCGTGTTTGTAGGCAGGATATCATAAGAGTGGCTCATGATTCCAGTTTGGCAGGACACCTTGGAGTGAGGAAGACTGTGGCACGCATTTTGAAACACTTCTCCTGGCCAGGTATCTTCAGGGATGTTTCCTGGTATTGTAAGTCTTGTCACACCTGTCAAGTTGTGGGGAAGTGTAATCAGACCGAAAAGGTTGCACCTCTAGTTCCCATTCCTTCTTTTGAGGCGCCTTTCACCCGTGTGTTGGTGGATGTTGTGGGCCCTCTTCCTAAGACTTCTTCAGGATTTTCTTATGTGTTGACCCTGATTGATATGGCTACTCATTATCCTGAAGCCATTCCACTTAGAAATATCTCAGCAAAGAACGTGGTTAAGGAAATGCTGGGGTTCTTCACAAAGTTTGGTCTGCCCAAGGAGGTACAGTCCGACCGGGGAAGTAATTTCATGTCAAACGTTTTCAAGCAGTCTCTGAAAGAGTTGGGCATCACCCAGATCACGTCTTCAGCTTACCATCCCCAGACCCAAGGAGCGTTGGAGAGATATCATCAAACACTCAAATCGATGCTCAAGAAATACTGTTTGGAACATCAGAAAGACTGGGATAAATGTCTTCCATTCGTTGTGTTTGCTGCAAGAGAATCTCCAAATGAATCACTGGGCTTCTCACCTTTTGAACTACTGTTTGACCATGAAGTAAGAGGACCCCTTAAGTTACTCAAGGAATGCTGGCTGTCGGAGGAAGATGACATCAACCTGCTGGAGTATGTGATGAAGTTCAAAGAACGGCTGTCCACTGCTTTACAGCTGGCGAGAGAGAATTTAGGAGCTGCTCAGGAGAAGATGAAGACTTGGTATGATAAGAAGTCCAGGTTACGCCACTTTCAGCCAGGAGATCAGGTTTTGATTCTGCTACCGGTTCATGGGCAACCTCTTCAAGCCAAGTTTAGTGGTCCTTATTTCGTGGAGAAGAAACTCAGTGATGTCAACTATGTCATCGCCACAACAGATCGTAGAAAGAGCAAGCAACTATGTCACATCAACATGCTGAAGTTATATCACAGGCGGGACGAAAATAATCCAGTCTGCACTGTAGCTGTTCCACCCGAGTCTGCAAGTGAAGCTCTCCCATGTAGTATGAGCCTGAGTGATATTGGGGAAGAATCCTGATATCATGAATGATCTCCAGACTAAGCTTTCTCATCTACCTCCCGAGGAAAGGCAGGAGTTTTCGGCATTACTGCAGGAGTACCCGCAAGTGTTCCGTGCCACTCCAGGAAGAACTACTGTGTTGATGCATGATGTCGATGTTGGAGACGCAAAGCCAATTAAACTGCCTCCTTACCGTGTGAACCCAGTGAAAGTTCCTCTCATCCAGAAGGAGCTTGGCTACCTGTTGGACCACAAGATGATTGAGCCATGTCAGAGCGCGTGGAATTCTCCTGTCACTCTAGTCCCTAAGCCAGGTGGGTCACAGCGGCTTTGCATTGACTACAGACATGTTAATCAGATAACCAAAACAGACACTTACCCTCTCCCTCGCGTGGAAGGTTGCATAGACAAGATCGGAAAGGCTAGGTACATAAGTAAGTTTGATTTGTTAAAGGGATACTGGCAAGTACCTATGACTGAACGTGCTAGGGAGATCTCATGTTTTGTAACACTAGGAAAGACTTTTGCATGTTCTGTAATGCCATATACAGATTGTTTTAGAGTAATAAGAAATTTCCTTTGTAAATTTCTTTTTTCTTTGTGGGGAGGTGTTACATAGCCTATGATTTCATCATCCTTTGTGTAATTTTAACGCACAGTATGCTGCATGTTTGATCACGAGCGTGTTCTGCCTCAGTCCCCCCCCCCTTCTACCGTTATAGTAGAGTACGTCGTTCTTTCTGTTGTTCAGAGCGGGATTGTCAACTCTTTGTCCCCATGGCTTCATTTGCGCGTCCTTCTTACAAGTTGTATCAAGCTCTGCCGGCCCCTATATGATGAGCTCAGTCTCTGCATCATTGCCACTTAGATCAGCTCCTCATGTTGTTCACATCTCTGTCCTCCCGTGTACAGTTATTATTGAGTGCTCAGGAAGTCTCCAACCATCTAGCAGCTGTGTAATTTGAGTATAAGTGTTGTTGCATTTTGTTCTTGTACTGTATAGCATAAGTTTAATTTGTAGGCCTAGTGAAGTTTTTGTAATTCATGTAAGGTTCTTATTGTCAGCCTTCATTAATAATAGTTTGTATCTGTAATAATTTATCTTGCATTAACTGAGCATTACCCAGTGTATTTTCATTTTATCAGGGCTGACTTAGATAAATTTACTCTTGCTGATTTCGTGTTAATAGAGGCTATTGCAGTTAACTATATATTTAACCTGTTTTTGCCATTACATTATCCTTATGAGTCCTGAATGTTTTGTTGTTAGTTTGAGCATTAAACTTTAACTTGTAATTTTACCTAACTCTTTTGTTTTGAACCTGGAACTTTACGGGACAGTAGTGATTTTTAGTATTCTCACTTAAAGTGTACATTATCTTTCTCTGTTCCGTAACAATATGTATATATGTTTAAATGTATATACATATATATATACATGACCTTAATAACCAGGGGCTTCGGCCCCAATGGTTGATAGGCCGGGGAAAAAAAAAAAAAACACGGGCCCCCGAGGCATCACCGGCGACATCACCTGACACCTCACCTCCCGCCGCCACCACCGAACATGCAGGCCTACACCCTTAGAGACCCCCACCCACCCCCAGTCACCCCACCATTTCACCAACACTGCATAACACCCACCACCACCCCTACACCCACACAATTTTCCCCTGCACACACCCGCTCCCCAACCACCTGTGACACCAAACCATGCACCAGCCCCTCACCGACCACTGCCACCACAACTCCATGTACTCCACCACTAAGACAAGCAACCACCTGCCCACGACAAACCGATGTACCACGTGGCCCCACCACCTCACCAAACACATCCGTCCTCACCACCACCACAACCAGATCCGTCCGTCTCTCCCACCCACCAGCCAGGTATGCAGTCACACCCTCACCTACACCCCTAACATCACCACAACCACCCCGAACCAACCCCACCACACCCAACACAGCCCCCATCACACTGAGAATACACCAGGCGCAATGGAAACTTCCAGCAACCCAATCCTCCAGGGACAGGATTTGCACCTGCCCTAGGAACTCCCATAAAAACCAGGTCATCTCACCTGCCGCCAGCATTAAGCCTGGAGAAACCGACCACTCACCACCACCAGAGATGGAGATACGCCACGTGACCTGGTTCCCTGCCCAGGGGAAATGCCACCGGATCCAAGGGACACCTCACCTCCTCCATCTCCTCCTGCAGACACCACACAACTCCGCATCACCTACACTCCGCACCAGGAACCCAACCCACCCACCCACCACTGGACCTCTCTCCTCCGCCACCTCACACCGACACACCAGACCACCACCTTGGACATCTACCACCTCCAGCCATGGGGACGTGGCTTTTTCCTCACCGACAGTGGTGAAGTGCCCACCCCCACGGGAAACCCCGGCAGCGGTGTCGCAACACCCACCGCAGGGAGGACCCACGGCCACATGAGGAGGCACATAGGGAGTCCTAAGGCCCAGGCGAGACGGGCCTATGTCCCCCACGACCCTGTGCCCCTCTTCCCCTCAACACGGTCACCACCATGAATGTCACCCCAGCAGACTACATTGCAGCCACGCCAGCCCTCGCCAGGATCGGGGTGGGACTTGTCCTAGCACAGTGCCAGGTAGTATCGCGGTGACGGCCACCGTCTGCACCGGGAAGGAAGAGACAGCCACCATACGCTCTTCTGCTGCTACCCCCTGCAGGACCGTGGTGACAGCCACCATCCGCACCAGGAAGGGACGGCCACCATACTCCTTTCGCCTGTCATCCCGAGGGCCAGTGGAACCGTGGTGACAGCCACCATCTGCACCGGGAAGGAGGGAACAGCCACCATACGCCCCTCATCCACTGCCCTTTTGACTACCCCTCTAGAGGAAGTCCCTGGCTCTGCCTACCACTCACCCTGAGGCCGAGCAGGACACCTTTCTCTCTCTCCCCACAGGTGCAGTTCCCCTGAGGAGTTGCAGCTGGAGGAGCTCTGGCAAGGGCCCATCATGAATCCGGGAATCAGTGCCCTGCAGCCAGCACCCAGGTGATGCCCCCCGATGTCGGACTCTACAGGGAAGGGATGCTGCAGGCAGCTCCTGATGGCGATTCAACCCAGTCGAGACCGCAGCCCGCAGATGCCCAGAGGCACCCCTAGGACTCCGGGTAGTGACCTCCCCAGCCCCACCAGCACGCAGTCCTCCTCCAGGAGCAGGTGGAGGCAAGCACGCCTGCTTACCCTGTCTGGCCCCAGTCCAGAGGGCCGCCTTCCCCATCAAAGCCCCACTGGGGAAGGGCCTCCCTCCACACCGACCAGCAGCCCATTCCAAACGACCCAGCCCCCAGCAGTAGTCCCGTGCCTCCAATGGGAGTGCACACCTGACAAGCTACCTCCCATGCCCAGGCGTCACTTGTACGCAGCCCAAGTCCACAGCAGCCTGGGCCAGAGTCAACTAGTCCAATTGTGTCCCCTTAACCAGATCTGTTTATAACATTAATACTGCATCTGTTCTGTGTGTAATTAAGGTCATATACACGTAAGGTTGGTCGACCCAAGTTTTTATGCCCTGTTCCTCCTGTTGTGTATTCTAGATCCGGTCTCGAAAGAGAACCCCAGCTCAGGAGCTAGTGTTCTGTGGATGAGAAGTCGACCTAAGAACACACAGCATAACAGTAATGTTACAGAATTAGGAACAAGATATATTTCTTAATTGTGAAATGTAACACCACCTCTCTTCAAAGAATTCTTGTGCCCATTTTTGTATCCGTAAGCTGCACAGTGGACAATGGCACTATATTTTCCGGAATCTTCAGCTGCTTTCTAAATCCCACAGAGCAGCTCAGTACACTGGTACACCAAAGCCTCCCCATACTATAGAGCTCAGTGTTCAAACCTCTGGATCCGCCTACAGGTAAACAATAAATTTGCATCCGATGACAAATCAACTGCCTTTAGGATATTTTTTTTTTTTTAACGTGCAGAAAACATCAACTTATAAGAGTAAAGTTTTCATGTCAACAAGGGCCATCTGAAAAATTCCAGAAAATGTATACTTTTGGAATGTCAAGACCAAATTTGACTCCACACTGAATAATCTGTACACAAATAACTGGCTTCCTTAGGATATTAGTTGGAGCGGATCTATACGCATTTTATAAGGCTCCTAGAGTCACTATAACGGGCACACAAGATGACTCTTTAAAACATTAGCAGGCCTGCTTGCTTTAATTCCACATTTTAAAGTGTGGAGACCTATAAATGAATGATATTCAACCATACAACTACCCAAAGCTTTAATGAACAAAATTGTACTAAAATATTGAGTCATCAGAGAACTGTTCAGCAAACTGAAGAGCAGTTCTCGCTTATCCGTTGGTTAAGTGATGAGGTGGGAAAGTAGTCAACTTGGTACTTTCAACTTATTGGACCGCACAATAATTCAGGTCTGACAGCTGCTTCCATAGGCCTAAGGCCCAGCAGCCATGTCATACACCTGTTACCTTCACAACACCACTTCAGCAATAGGATTAACCGCCTACATGAACACGTGGTAAGGGTGTCTAAAGCCAAATGCATAGATATTTTGTCTATGGAAGATTTGTCAAAATATACGCCAACGAAATTCAAACTTTCATACCCCATCCTTGGATCGCATTCAGATAACTTCAGACACCACCCAACCTAACCACTCTTCCAGCACCTTTCCGGGTGCGTGTTGGTGGGTGGAAAGTGTGGGTGGGTAGGTATGTAGATGGGTGTGGGTGGGTAGGTATGTGAATGGATATGGTTGAATGTGGGTGGGTGGGTGGATGAGTGCGGGTGGGTGGGTAAGTGAGTGAGTGGCAGATATCCACATGCCGGAGTACAAAGACCATAATGGCGCAATTTACGATCTGAAGGTATAGAAAGGAGTACGGAGGGCACGGCAGAGAAAAAACAAACTAGAGAAGGGGGATTTTAGGACAAATGAAGGATATGGATTGTTTGTAGAAACGACATAATACGATCTACCCGGTACTGAAAAGTGCTGGGGCTCTCCAAGAATATCTCTATGACAGGGACAAGGAAGCTGTGCTAGAAAAGGAAAGGCAGCGGGGCGAGCAATAGCATAATTTGGACAGTCTAAAAACATATGTGAAACATTAAGGGGAACATCACAGGTACAGCATGGAGGTTCATTGGAGTGAAGTGGGTGTGACCAATACGCAGACTGGCTTGTACAGTTTTCCATCGTCTTACTCTGCGATATGGATTATGCCAAGGGAAAACCGACCGTTTCATTTTGCGGAGTTTATTAGCTGAAATGTTAGGCCAGAAGGACTTCCACCTTGAAGTTCGAAAAGAAGTGATACTAAGGAGGTAATCTGATGCCGAAATGGCACGAAAGCGAAATTCCCCAAGAAGATTGCAGAGCGGGCTAAAGAATCAACCTGTTCATTTCCAGGTATACCTACGTGATTAGGGACCCAACAGAATTTTGTTTTTCTTTCTGACAGACAATTACATGACTAAATACCCCATTAACAGCTCGGGGTATCGCCGTTACCACGGCCTACAGGAAGTTGGAACTACTCGTTTTATGGTTATATTGATAAAATATAACAAACCAAGATGTTTTCCGCTTAAAAACAAGTAGCTAGAGAGAGAGAGAGAGAGAGAGAGAGATTAAATGCTTTTGCAGCCTTGATCAACGAAACTCGTCTCATAAGGCTAACATTTCGCCTGTTTCGCCTTATTCTGTAGGATTAAAATTAAAATTCAGTTCAGACTCTGGGTATGAAAAATATAGAATAAGCTCACATTACCAGGAGTTCCGGTGAGTAACAAAGCTCTGTCTATACTTATACGGTAGACGTTATATAGAAAATACGATAATTTTTGTGGTTTGATACGTAATCCAAATAACAAATTAACTTCTATTTGTTTGGATGGGAGTGGGCGAGGGGCACCTCGTTTGCCTGCCAAAATTGGCTGGTCTCATTTTTTTTTTTTTTATTAAGTTGCATTCATGCCAACTACTGTAATCCGGATGGGTCTCATTACCTTCAGAAAACTTGAAATTATCCCCCGGTGGGATAATATACACCTACTTGCCAACCCCTGTCATATAGGTGGTCGGGGGGAGGGGTGAAGTCCCCCATAAGGCTGGAAGACTGTCTGCAAACAAGTTTTGCGGACGTCCAGGCAGCTTCCTTAAATACCATAAATAGCTAAAAAAAAAAATTGTTCTATGTACGTTTTGTAGTCTAAAAACAAGCAGTTATCTGTGTTGCATACTGCAGTAAAATTATTTTCCGTAAGAACGTGAGAATGTATGACAGATGGCATTATTGTGCCAGTAGTGTAAGGTTTTATCAAATCAACTGCAGGTAGAGAACAAAATTTATAAATAAGGTGACGACGGCTACCTGAATCACCACCAAAAGCCTTACAATATATCAAGACTAATACACTTTAGCTATAGTTTCTCCTCAAACTTTGCAATGACGTTTATATGGGTACATGCAGGAAAAACCTACTTAACTGACATTAACACAGCTCCGTAAAATAAGATCTTTCAATCGGAGAAGCTTCTTGGACCACCGTCACCAGCCTCCACAACTCTCTTCATAGTACAATTACACCCTTGCTAATATTTTCTTTCTTTCAAAATTTGCTCCAGGTATATATAATGGTACAGGTGGGGAACGTAGTCATCATGCTGTAGCCGTAAAAATGATAAACAATCTACGGTTACGCCCTTTCTATCAGGGAGGCTTACTGAATCACCATCATCATCTCTTCTCATAACAATAATTATACACCCTCACTGCAATTTCTCAACCTCCATAATTACACCAGACATTACTAGACAGACAAAAGACATCCTAATTGGCATCACTTATAGCACTCCAAAGTAATACACCTTTCAATCCAGAACCTTCTTAGATCACCACCACAGGCACCATCTCTCCTTATAGCACAATATTTATGAAGTTTATCTATATTTTCTACTGCTCAAAAGAAGCTACACACATTCATACAAGTATATAGAGCAAACTTACCTTAATTAAGTTTGTAACAGCACCGTAAGATAATAATTAACCACCGGCTTCGCTTCCTGCTTGTACTGCTCCCACATTCCCTTGCGTACTTGCAGCGTTGTTAAAACCAAGTCACAAATATTGCCAAACGCCACAAAAAACGCTAGACTCGCTAAATACATAAACTTCCACAATATCGCAAAAAACAGTTCTAAAATCTCTGTAACAACGTTGAAAACGTAAAAAATTTTTAGTACCTAAATTTCTTTCCACTTGACGCTTAACAATTGACTAAAATGCACTGATCATCTCTAGATCTTGCGTAAGCAATGCATACTTAGCAACTGTTTTGTTTTATTTACAAGCCTATTTCGCGTCGTTAAGTAATTCGTCATATCGCGAATTCTTATTTCTACTGTCACAAGAAAAAAGTGTCACAGACTACATTAATTTTCATCACCTCTATTAAAATGTTAATAGCTGCTCATCACTGGTTTGTACATAACATAATTATGAAGTCAACAACATTTCTGCTAAACCAAGGTTAAATTCAGAAATTAATATCAGTATTTCATTTGGCTAAAGCACAAGTAGTTCTATCTCTCACACACACACACACACACACACACACAGCTCGCTAGTGCAGTGGTAACGTTCTCGCTTGCTAACTGGTGAACGGGAGTTCGCGCCTCGCTCAGGTTGCGAAAAGTTTCACTGACGAAGTGGGTGGTTACTGCCCCCCTTGAGCAAGGGGACGGGTGTGTGCGTGTGTGAAGGTCACAGCCTTGCCCTTAGATCGGACTATATGAGCTCCAGCTCCCTTCCGGGAGGGTAAAAGCTGACGATCACGACCATCAAGTAATCCTGACCGACCCGGTGAATTACACACACACACTTGCCGCTATGCGAATGAAAAACACCAACGAAGACTCTGCCTCTCTCTGTTGATGCTTAGACTTTAATTAGAAGCGGAATACTTAGGAAATGATTGTAAGCTCACAGGTAGCCTGCTAGAAGGGAGTGAAAACAAAGCTTAATCTGGAGGACCCAGAAATCATGAAGCAGTGGATATGACACGGCCAACCCTAATATCTTCCTCTGCTTAGTTTTTCATATTATTGGAACACTAACTTGAAGAAGTCTGTGACAGTGTGCGGAGTGCTTTTTTTTTTTTTTTTTTTTTTAAGAGAATGAATGGAGAAAAGAAAAACGAAAAAAAATAAATAAAAGCTGGATAAACCATCTATTGTATAGTCTCACCTCTGGTGCTTGGAAGCACAAAAGTGAGCACTGCAATTTGTGATTGATTATAATATTAGCAAAGTCTTTCGGCTCGAGATGGACACGCTTGTCTGCAAATCCTTCCAAAATAACCGCCTGGAAAACTTGCGAATTTTCAGACATCGAGAAACACAGTTTTGGAAACAAATGTTCGAAAACGTACTGTATGACCACGGCTTGACTAAAGGGTCCTAAAGGGTCCGGCACAATCGGCGATTAACGATGTAGTGTAAAATATCTTCTACACAGAAAGACAAACAAAGAGACCGTTCAACTTCGTTGACGGAGGTAATAATAATCATATTGAACCTCAAATGGAGCATGTTTGTCTGCCTCTCCATATTACTGGAGTGATGTTTTCTTACCGAAGCTGCATCTAACTTGCATGCATCCCTCAACCACTTCGGCAGGCGCGTAGCACCCATCTAGTTGCAAACTCATCCCTTTTCTGTCCAACTCTCTATGGTAAGAATTAACCGTTACTCCCACTCCTTCATGCATGCAACAGGTCAACTTTGGAACTGTCTTCTGTCTGTATTTTCCACTTGCCTATGACCTCGAGTCTTAAACGCAGTGTGTCCAGGCATCTTGAAATGAACGGATCATCAATTTGGCTTAATTATCTAGTTTTTATTTTTAAAGGAACAATCTTGCGGGCCTTAGCCTTTGGTTCCTTCTTCCTTGCATAAAAAAGAGACTAAAATAAGAATCACATTGAATCTGAATTGGAGTATGTCTCATGTGTTTCCGTCTCCATGTTTCCTCTTCCTTCTGGTATTTGCGTGGTTTCACATTAGCCTCAAAAAGCTGCCTGGGGGTGGTAAGAATAAATTAACAACTCTGATGAATCTCCTCTGGCGTATGCCTGTCTTTCTGTCGCTTTTTCTATCTGCGTATCTCTGCCTGTTCATCTGCCTGTCCTATCCTTTACTTTTCCCATAGTGGAAGGCCGTAATCTCAATAAAGTCGTATGGTAATGGCAAGGAAAATAATAAAAGATCAAATAAAATCTTTTATCTCTCTGCCTGCCTGACTGACTTTTCCATACAACGGGTGTATGGGATCGCCGTGAGGCAGCAAAAATGAAATAGCAACCACTGTAATTCAGTTGTGCTGACGCACGGTCTACATGTATTTCCTTCTGTCCGCCTGTAATTTTATATAAAAACAAAGTTATATTTCACTTATTTGATGAATGTAAGCAAAGCCTTACACGACCTGTAAAAATACAATCTAATTCATTTGTGTAATGCTAGGTGTTTTAAGGTCAGCTTCCCGTCCCTCTAACGCCTAGTGTGCAGTTGGGTTCTCTTTTCTAGACCGGAGCTTAGACAAATAAGAGGGAGGCAGGACACAAAAACTCAAGGCAACAACCTTACATGTGTACTGCTAAATTTTACAGTGGAACGGGCAGATGTCACAAATACAATTATGCTGGACAATTATAATTCTAAGGCTTAGATATCTGGTGTTAGTATCGCACAGGATACTGCTTAGAACACAATCGGGTAAGGTGAACAGCACTTATAGGGCAGAGAAGCTAAACAGTATTATTTTGGGAAAGTCTAGGTTCTGTATATTGGTGGAATTTGTGGCACTATTTTCACTGCTGGCAGGCTAACTGGTTTGTCGGTCGGTTCGTTAATTAGGCCTATTACTCTTGCACTGGGGCCTCCGTATGATTAACATGAGGCGGTGTCACTATCTGGTAGCGTGTTCACTGAGGTAGACCCTTATTTCACTGCCTTGCCGTGTTCACTGTTACCTTACTTATTCCACCTTTCTTTTATATTATTACTGATGTTTCGCGCACTGACTCTCCATGTTCTGACACTCACTGTTCTACCCTTACTTCGCTATGTCACGGACACTGTGCTTTCATTGTCACTCACTGTTGGGACTGGGCGTACTGGCGGTCAGGACAAGGGCGGCAGAGACGACTCAGCCTCACTACTGACGGGGCTGAGTTCTGCCAGGGGCTTCCGTATTCAGGGGCCACGGGATCACGCGTAGGGGCGTCCTCTCTCGTCCGGGGCTGCTGGTGGCGAAGGGTCCCGCACTTTCAGGGCTTGGGGCGGGAGTCTGGCCCTCAGGGCTGGGGCTGAAAAGCTGCCTGAACCTCTCGCTCTGGCACCTGATGAAGGATGAAGGTATCCAGCGTTGGGCCGAAGAGATGTCTTGCCTGGGGGTCCTAGAGGCGGTCTGGAGGTCCCGGGGGCTGCGGTCTCCAACGGTTGGAGATGCCGTCAGGAGTGGGCTACAGCATTGGCCTCCATCGGGGTCCGTCAGATGGGTCTTCCCAGGAACCGGCTACAGTGAGAAGAGCCCTGTGGTAGTTACAGGGCCTCTCTAATATTCCTCCAGGCTGAGGTCTCCCTCCGGGTTGTAGTTTCGTGGACAGGAGTCAGCATCTGATGGAGGAGCGGCTACCAGCCGTCTCCTGCCATAGGGCCCGGCTAATGGCCGTGGCCTTCTAGGGACGCAGCTACCGGCTGTCACCAAGACCCGGCCACTGGCCGTGGCCTGGGGAAGGGAGTGGCTATAGGCCGACTCAAGGGCACCATCGGAGTGGCTACCGGCCCTCTCCTGATGAAGGCAGGAGCAGCTACCGGCTGTCTCCTCGTTACCTCTGTAGCGGCTGCAGGTCGTCTCCTATAGGAGGGTTGAGTGGCTACCGGCCGTCTCTTCATTATCTCCGGAGCGGCTGCAGGCCGTCTCCTGTTGGAGGGTCGAATGGCTACCGGCCGACTCGTTTGGGGCACCTTCAGAGCGGCTTCTGGCCGTCTCCTGACTAAGAAGGGAGTGGCTACTGGCCCTCCCCTTGTTACCTCCAGAGCAGCTGCAGGCCGTCTCCTGTAGAAGGGTTGAGCGGCTACTGGCCGTCTCAGGGGTGCTGACTGGAGCTAGAGTAATAGCTCCACCCTGTGGTTGTCGGTGGTCGGCTCGCCCGAAAGGTAGTCTCGTATTCCTGCTATGGTGGCAGCAGGTGACTCCGGGTAGTAGAGGCGCACGGCCTAGGAGGACTTATGTCCCTGTCGCCCGGAGTCCAGGCGCGCTGTATATGCTCCTCTGTGGGCTCCTTCTGGGGGTGTTGGGTTACACTCGGTGATACAAGGTACAGGCTGCTTCATTTTAGTTTTAGCAGTTTTGAAATAAACTAAGGTTTCAGTTCAGGTAATGACCATTTATTTTCATTTTGTTTTATTTTCACGCAGAAAGAACAAGAGAATACCTGCATTAACCATGCGCAATAACACGTTCACATTCAGTGCAGTCAAATTACTTTGATCCCTGCACTTGTATAGGAGAGAAGAGTGTATGGAGAGATGAGGTTGGGAGACGGGCAGGGAGACCTAAAACGAGATGGACAGGTAAGTGTAAGGGTGCATGTAAGGAAAGGTGGTGCTGTGTCGCACAACGAGAGGCTGTTGCCGACCAAGGATATACTTTTTTTTTTCCAAGGCCTCTTCTCATAGAATGCTGCATCAGGCAAAACTTGTATGTTGGCTATGGTTTTCTTCTTCGCTTAGGCAGTTGCTGTCGCCCACTGTCCTCCGTTTTGAGGTTATGGAAGTTGCCACCCTATCATCAGTGAGCTTAAAATCGCAGATACGTAGTCTGCTTACACTTTTTCGTCAGTTATTCAAGTGCAGAAAATTCACAACGTTCATCAAAGAGGCTATGAACAATATGTGAAATTACTGACAGCCAATGAGACGGGTATAGTTACTTTTTTTTAAAATGGGATGGCGGTCATGTTTATTTATGAGAGCTTCAAGGGTGGCCAGTGCCATCTCGGCCACCTGTCTGGCTACGCCATTGTTAGCAGTATGCGTCACCTACATTTGCATCTTTATATTTGATTGTCATACTTTACGCATTTCCTGCTTAGCATTCAACATCATTCCTCATTTTTCTTTTTTCACACCCCAGGTCATATAGAAGTGAGCCCATAGATCACAGGAAACCGGCCACTTCAACCAGTCGCTTCCAAAGACTCTTTGATGAAGTTACTTTGAAGAAAATAAAGGACTGCCTGTGCTATGATTGTGTGGTGCATGAGGTTAGTGTATTGTGGTATGATGAAATGCACTACACTGTGGAATTGGTGGATTATTTGCGATTCGTATTTTCGTTGATCATGCAGCAGGGAAGGATGCCAGCCACATCCTGTCTGGCTTGGTGAACTCATGGCTCTGGGCACTGTAGTTGATGAGGGACCTGGATAAGTGGTTAGAACTGGATGTTGCCCACATCGGCGAATTCTGTCCTTCAAAATCTCGGCGTCTGTCCAAGTGATGGACAACATTTTCATCAGTGAACGGCGACCTCATCATCATTATATGTAAAATACTAATGATCACAGTAAGTCATCAGACTTTCTTATACACACACACACACACAATGCACTTGCAAAAGGAAGAGATAGAAAAACTAGGAAGGGAGGCCAATGAGAAAGACACAACCATCAGTGAACTAACAGTGGAATTGAGTATGCTTAGGAAGAAAGTGAGTGAAATGGCAAGTACAGTAGTCAATCACGAGAGTGTTATGGAAGAGTTCAAAAATGACACAGGGACAATTAGGCAAGCAAGCAGTCTTATGGACCAGAGGAGTGATATTGAGGAGAAGATAACACAGGTGAATGAAGCTGTGCAAAGCTACAAAAATGATGTAGAAACTACGTATGCTGAAATGGTGAAAGTAAAGAAAGACTTAGAAACAAGGGTGGAGGAAAAAAGCATTAAAAAGGAAGTGAAAAGAATAATCCAAAACAATCCAAAGTTTGTCAGAGATTCAGTAGAGATAAACAAATTAATAGTAATCACTGGTATAGAAGAGGAAGAAGTTAAAAACAAGATCACAAGAGACAAAAAGGAGATGGCAAATGTAATGAACTTACTGAAAGAAGTATCAGAGGAAATCTGTAGTAAAGACATAGAGGAACACAAAAGGTTAGGGAAATACGAGAAAAGCAAGACAAGACCTCTAAAGGTGACTTTCCAGAGTGTAAACACTGTGGAAGAGATACTAAAAAATGCAAAGAATCTTATGGAAAAAGAGGAGTTCAAAAATGTATGGATAAAAAGATGCCTAACACAAGAGGAACTGGAATTACTGAAAGAGAAAAGGGAGGAAGCAAAAACAAAAAATGAGGGAAGATCAGAGGAGGAGAAGAAGAAATTTTTTTACAAAGTAATAGGATTGCAGGTACGAAAGTGGTACACAAACAGGATGGAAGAAAAAGGAGGAAGGTAGTAGAACCATGTCATGACAAGTATATAAACAAGATGATAAAGTTGATGTACTCAAATGTGGATGGAATGGTATCTAAATTACTAGAGATGAATGATTATGTCAGAGAAAATGAACCACAAATAATATGCCTAACTGAAACAAAATTAACATCAAGGATATCCAATGACATACTAAACTTAGAGGAATACAATATATGGAGAAGAGACAGAAATTTAAAAAAAGGAGGAGGAATTATAATATTAACTAAGAAAAATCTAAAAGTCAAGGAAATAAAACTAGATATACCATCATAAGTAGAACTGATTGCAGTAGAGATCGACACATCTGAAGGTAAAGTAATTGTAGCCAATTTGTACATGCCACCCAGATCAAACACATGGGAAAGAGACGAATATGAGGACCTGGCAGAGAGTACAATTCAGAGTATAAGATCATTGCTACATAAAATGGAAGAGAAATCGGAAAGAATTATACTAACTGGGGACTTCAATACAAATATAAATTGGAATACTCTAGATATAAATAGCCAAGAAAGCTGTTGGGACCAAAAGCTCCTGGATCTCGTACAAGAGTTTTTCTTAACGCAACATGTGAGGGAAACCACCAGAAAAAGAGGACTTGATGTACCTTCAGTGCTAGATCTAATATTTACTAGGCAAGAAAATGATATTGACAGTTTAATATATCACCCTCCACTCGGCAAAAGCGATCATGCAGTACTAAATTATAACTTCAGGATAGCATATGACATAGTAAACAGCAATGACAGTTACAAAAAGGGCCTAAACTATAAAAAGGGAAATTATCAAGACCTAAAGAAGTATTTCTTAGAAGTTGATTGGGAAAATGAGCTTAGAGGACAAGATTTAAATGCTGTATATAAAAAATTTTGTGAATTTTATGAAATAGGAGTCCAGAAGTACATCCCACAGCACAAAGAAGCAGATAAGAAAATACAGAAATGGTTCAATACAGAATGTAAAAAATCAAAAGAAAGAAGAGATTTGTTGTGGAATAGATACAGAAGACACAATAGTGAAAGGGCGTATAATAATTACAAACAGGCAAGAAACGACTATACAAGAATAAGGAGGGAAGCCCAAAAACAGTTTGAGGAGGATATAATAAATAAAAGTAGTGATCAACCAAAGCTGTTTTACAGCTATATCAGAAGCAAAACCAAAGTAAAAGATATAATACAATCCATTACGGATGAGGGAATCACTTATACACAAGAGAAAGATATTTGTGAAGCACTAAATAAGAATTTCCAATTAGTTTTTACAGAAGAAAAAAATTTTGAGAGGGGCTGTGTGGAACACGCATGTCCACACATACTACCAGATATACAAATAGCAGAAAAAGTAATACAGGAGGAGTTAAGTAGATTAGACAGAGGAAAAGCAAGTGGTCCTGATGAAATTTCATGTTGGGTATTACGAGAATGTGCAAAGGAGTTAAGTAAACCATTATTTTTAATTATCAAGAAATCCTTGAGTCAAGGTAAACTACCTGATATTTGGAAAAAAGCAAATATTGACCCCTTATTCAAGAAAAGAAATAGACAAAATCCACTCAACTATCGACCAGTATCACTGACTAGTGTTGTAAGCAAGGTATTAGAAAAACTTATAAGAAAAGCTTGGGTAAATCATCTAGAAGAACACAGTATGATAACAAAGACAGTTTGGTTTCAGAAAAGGAAAATCATGTGTTACTAATCTGATGAGCTACTATGACAGAGTAACAAATACAATACAGGAAAGGGAAGGATGGGTGGACAGTATCTATTTAGATTTCAAGAAAGCTTTTGACACAGTACCGCACCAAAGACTTTTATGGAAACTGTACCATCAAGGTGGAATTCGAGGCAAACTGTTTTGTTGGATGCAAGACTTTCTCATAAAAAGAGAAATGAGGAGAGTACTAAGAGGAAACTACTCATCATGGAAAGAAGTGACTAATGGAGTACCACAGGGTTCAGTGCTGGCACCAATCATGTTTTTAGTGTATATAAATGATATAAACAGTAACACTGGAAGTGAGAGCTATCTGAATATGTTTGCAGATGATGCAAAAATACAAAGGAGAATTACTAACACAGACTCTTGTAAAGAGCTACAAGAAGAATTAAATAAACTTCATGAATGGAGTAGTACATGGCAAATGGAATTCAATGTGGACAAGTGTCATGTAATCAAGTTTGGTAAAAGTGGAAAAAGACCTGATTGGGATTATAAGTTAGGAAATAAAACCCTATACACATCAGAAAGAGAGAAAGACCTAGGTGTGATTATCAATAGCAGACTATCTCCGGCTGACCACATCAGCGAGAAGGTACGGAACATGTATACAGTGCTTGCAAATATGAGAATAGCATTCACATACATAAATCAAGACATGCTAAGAAGGAAAATAACATCATTCATTAGACCAACCCTGGAATATGCATCAGTAGTCTGGAGTCCTCATCTCAAAAAGCATATAGACAAGATTGAAAAAGTTCAAAGGGCCGCTACAAGATGGATACCAAGCTTACGGGACCTAAGCTACGAAGGAAGACTAAATAAACTGAATCTACCAACACTACAGGCGAGAAGGAAAAGAGTTGACATGATAATGCTATAGAAGTACATATCAGGAAAGGAGAAAATAGACATAAATGATTACTTAACATATGGAGAATCATCAGCAAGAGGACACTGCAAAAAACTGCATAAGAAGAGAGGTGATAAAGACGTAAGGAAATTCAGTTTCCCAAACAGAGCAATTGATCAATGGAATGCACTACCGAATGAAATAGTGTGTGCCAAAACAATTCACAAATTTAAGGATATGTACGATAAATATGGTTTAAGACACGGGACAGTACGAGCTTGACTCCTGTAATGATACAATTAGGTAAGAACACACACACACACACACACACACACACACACGATGAACTGAAACTCATTTTTGTCTGACATACATGTAGCAGACAATGGTGGAAGAACAGTCTCAATTCCTCGTGCAGGGTCCCTGAAAGTATGGCCACAGCAACATGCACTCAGTATGATGGATGCAATAGACAGACGGCACGATTGAACATAATCAACTGTTACCTAACAACTAAAGAATGAGTCATTATATATATATATATATATATATATATATATATATATATATATATATATATATATATGTGTGTGTGTGTGTGTGTGTGTGTGTGTGTTCTTACCTAATTGTTCTTATAGGAATGAGTCAAGCTCGTACTGTCCCGTGTCTTAAACCACTTTTATCATACATATCGTTAAATTTATTGTTTTGGCACACACTATTTCATTCGGTAGTGCATTCCATTGATCAGTTGCCCTATTTGGGAAATTAAATTTCCTTACAGTCTTTATCGCCTCCCTTTGTATTCAGTTTTTTGCAGTGTCCTCTTGCTGATGCTTCCCCATAGGATATATATTCATTTGTGTCTACTTTCTCCTACCCTGGTATGCATTTATGCAGTATAAGCATGTCTCCTCTTTTCCTTCTCTCCTGTAGTGTCGGCAGATTCAGTTTTTCTAGTCTTTCTTCGTAGCTTGGATCCCTTAAGCTTGGTACCCATCTTGTAGCGGCCCTTTGAACTTTTTCAGTCTTATCTATGTGTTTTTTGAGATGAGGATTCCAGACTACTGATGCATATTCCAGGGTTGGTCTGACGAATGATATTATCTTTCTCGGCATGTCTTCATTTATATATGTGAATGCTATTTAGGTGATGGCGACTATCATCCACTCACTTGATGTAGTCCTGCCTACTTCTTCCTTAGCCTTTATCATTCTTTTTCTGTGCCTACCCTTCTTTATTCCTATTTCTCCCATCTTTCTTGTCACTTCTTATTGCTTTTCTTTCCTTTACAAGTGGCTTTACATTCAGTGACAAGCCAAATGGTTTCCTGTAAGCCAAGAAACCATGTACAATGCTGGGTGGTAACCATATAACCAAACCATACGTGCTCCCAACGTGTCGACAAGTGGGTTGGTGGAGGGTTAGTGCCCCTCCCCGTAAAACAAATAACTCCAGGTCATATAGCCACCCCTTACGGGATTATGACGTATGGCAATAGATTGAATTATGTTCCGTACCTTCTCGCTGATGTGGTCAGCCGGTAATAGTCTGTTATTGGTAATCGCACCTGGGTTCTTCTCTCTTTCTGATATATGTAGGGTTTTACTTCCTAACCTATAATCCCAATCTGGTCTTTTTCCACTTTTACCAAACTTGATTACATGACACATGTCCACACTGAATTCCATTTGCCAAGTTTTACTCCATTCATGAAGTTTATTTAATTCTTGTTGCAGCTTACAAAAGTCTGTGTTTATAATTCTCCTTTGTATTTTTGCATCATCAGCAAACATAATTAGATAGCTTTCATTTCCAGTGTTACTATCTATGACATTTATATACACTAAAAACATAATTGGTGCCAGCACTGAGCCCTGTGGAACTCCGCTAGTCACTTCCCTCCATGATGAGTAATCACTTCCCTTTTTCAGAGAAAATCTTGCATCCAACAGTACAGTTTACCTCGGATTCCTCCTTGATGCTACAGTTTACATGAAAGTCTTTGGTGCGGTACTCTGTCAAATGCTTTCTTGAAATCTAGATAGATAGGCTACTGTCCACCCACCCTTCTCTTTTCTGTAATGTTTCTGCAACGGTCATAGTAGCTTAATAGATTTTCCCTTTCTGAAACCAAACTGCCTTTCTGTTATCATATTGTGTTCTTCTAGATGGTTTACCCAAACTTTTCTTCTCAGCTTTTCGAGTATCTTACAACACTGGTTAGTGATACTGGTCGGTAGTTAGGTGGATTTTGTCTATCTCCTTTCTTGAATAAGGGAATGTTTGCTTTCTTCCAAACATCAGGTAGTTTACCCTGACCCAGTGACTCCTTGAATATTAAAGATAATGGTCTACTTAACTCCTTTGCACATTCATGTAGCACCCAACATGAAATTTCATCAGGACAATTTGCTTTTCCTTTGTCTAATTTACTTAACTCCTCCTGTATTTCTTTTTCTGGTATCTGGTAATATGCTAGGGCATGCATGTTCCGTATCATCCCTCTCAAAATTATTTTCTTCTGTAAAAACTGATTGGAAATTCTTATTTAATGCTTCTCAAATATCTTTCTCTTGTGTATAGATGATCCCCTCATCCATATTGGATTGTATTTTATCTTTTACTTTGGTTTTGCTTCGCCTGTACTGTAGTTGTAAAATAGCTTCGGCCGATCACTAATTTTATTTATGATGTTTCCCTCAAACTATTTTTGGGTTTCTCTCCTTATTCTTATATAATCGTTTCTTGCCTGTTATATGAGTATGTCGTCTCACTATTGTGTCTTCTGTATCTATTCCACAACAGGACACACACACACACACACACACACACACACGTGTGTGTGTGTGTGTGTATGTGTGTCCTAGTTTGTCTTAAAACTGCCATCTCGATCCGCCATGAATTTTCAGTTGTAACAATTGATTAACAGTAGAATATGATAATAATTGTTATGCTATGTGTTGTTAGATCGACTTCTCGTCCTAAGAACACTAGCTACCGAGCGGGGTCCTCTTTCGAGACCGGAACTAGAACACACAAGAGGAACAGGACATAAAAACTCGGCAGAACAACCTTACACATATATTGCCTTAACTCCGATTCTCTTAAGATATAGAGCAAATATATACAGTATAGGCTATATGGGCAATGTCAGGCTTTGATACACAACATTTATACACACAGTATATATAAGTGTGGTCACTGCCAGTCATTACTATTTGCCAACACTACACCGTAGTTGTAAGTACAGTCTGGATAGCCTTTACCATACAGTCTTAGTGTACTACTCGGAAGTTCTAGACTTAGCCAGTTCTCACTGTGCTTGAGGTGCCGCTATGTTAAGTATAGACACTGTCAGTTCTCACTGCACCATAGATGTGGGTAAGACATGTAACACAGACACTGTCAGTCCGTTTCACAATGGTGGCACTGGTATTACACTGTTGGGCTTATTAGGCTGCTGAAATTTGGGTTAATAAGTGGAGCCCGGGCGGGGGAGGCTGGTATAGTCTGTCTCAGGAAAAATGAATGTAGAATATCGTCTATTTTACTCCAAAGTCACTGTCAAAGGCCGAAGGCATCTGATTTAACGACCTGTGGGAATACAGGCTGGCCAGGGACAAGGCCTGAGGGCAAGAGGCACACACACACACACACACACACACACACACACACACACACACACACACAATCAATGAATGGGTATAAGTGACCCGCTATGCTCACAGGTCAATATGAACTGTGGTTCCTGTTTTTGGATGCAACTTTTTTTTTTTTTTTTTTTTTTGTTACAAAGCGCTAGAAATAAACGAAAAATATTGGACCAATTATTCGTTGCATATTTAGATTTAATAGCATATTATTCCTTTTATTTTACTTTTTTTTTTTTTTTAAGCTTGATTCGCCTGTCATCAAGAATTTGTAAGTTGACATCTCGGGTCACAGCACCTCCTGACTGACTCTCTAAACCTCTGCTTCCGTCCTTTCTTGTCTCCCTCCTCCCTCCCCCCATCTACCCTCTCTCTCTCTCTCTCTCTCGTGTGTGTGTGTGTGTGTGTGTGTGTGTGTGTGTGTGTGCAATCATTATCTTGACTAATGGTATGCTTTGTATTGGAAAGTAAAGATGAGGGGAAATATTGTGGAATCTATGGCGAATATTGTGGAAGAAGAGTGTAGACATGTATGAAGGTGAACGTTAATTGGCCCACAGGGAATTAATGACAGTTCCACATGCTGACGTCTCGAGGGGACTTCTTGTAGTTGTTCTCAATAAATATATTCCAATGTTTTATTTATTTTATAATACTTATATCACAGTTAAGTTATACTTTGCATTGACATTATTATTCACTACTACAGAACCTTGAGAGAGAGAGAGAGAGAGAGAGAGAGAGAGAGAGAGAGAGGGGGGGGGCTGGTCATTCCCAGGGGACAAGTGGTCACTCCTCACCTCTCTCTCTCTCTCTCTAGCATGCAGACCTACCCCCCCTGAACTCAAAACATCATCCTTCCTGCCTTCCTATTCATCCCCATCCCCTCTCTTCACCTAGCTTTTTGCCCACATACACAACATTTGCACACACACACACACACACACACACACACACACACACACACACACACACACACACACGTTTTTTTTAAATAACTGACGACCTACCAAAAAATCTATTATTCTATCAGAATATATATATATATATATATATATATATATATATATATATATATATATATATACAACTTAGAACTATAAAACTTATATGTAAACTTCAGGAAACTGGCAAATGGGGCCCCCCCCTTGGAAAATTCCTTGGTGCGCCCCTGCTGGGCACTGATAGATAAATTGAGGCTTCACATTGTTTTATTACTTAAGCGTTGTGTGTGTATGTGTGTGTGTGTGTGTGTGTGTGTGTGTAGAGGAAAGAAAACGGAAGAGGGAAGGAGGAAGGTCCAGAATCCCGAGGGGACCTCTTAATCCTTCACACGGTCACTCGTGTTCCGATTTTGGCAAAGGCTTTGTAAAATTCTCTCCTTCATGTTTCCTGAGAAAGGGTATAGTCGGGCGTATCCTCCAGTAGGGGGCACGGGACTACTGCAGGGGGGTGACGTCGTCTGGTCGTGACTGGTGTACAGGGAGGCCCTTTCCTGGTGGAGCCTTGGCCTGTAGAGTGGTCCTCGGGACTGGGGCCCGACAGGGCCAATAGATGCGTCTGCCATCGCCTGCTCCTGGCGGAGGGTGAGGTTGTCCGGTCGTGGCTGCGAACTGGTGTATAGGGAGGCCCTTTCCTGGTTGGGCCTCGACCCGGTGAGTGGCCCTTGGGACTGGGGCCAAATAGCATCAGGAGCCGGGCTTGCCACTTCTTACTCTGGACTGAGGGCTGGTGGTGAGTGGGGTCAGGGCTGTCCCACCGTGGGGTCCTGGGGGTGTCCCTGGGAAGGCAGGGGCTGCAGTCGCCTCTGGACTGGGGCGCAGTCAGGGGTTGGCTGCAGCATTCTGTCCGTGGGGCATCCATCAAGGGCCAGGGGTCGTCCAGAGGTAGGCTGAAGGGCGTGGATCCCTTCCTCAGGTATCAGACCTTGCCACCACTCCTCAAACGGCAGCTCCTACGGGAAACCACACCTGGAGGGAGAGACAGAAGGGCATCCCACGCGGCCTCCTGATGGAGAGTGGGCCGCGCCAGAGACCTCCTCCAATGGAAGAACCCTCGGGACTGTGGATGAAGGGCGTACAGTGGCCATCCCTTCCCTGGCGCGTACAGTGTCTGTCGCCGCGGTTCCACAGACCCTCGGGGTAGCAGCAGAAGGACGTCCAGTGGCCATTCCTTCCCTGGTACGTACAATGGCCATTATCGTGGTGCTGCTCCCGAAGGAGGTAGAGGCAGAAGAGGGATGTGCAGTGGCCGTTCCCTCCCCGGCATGTACAGTGGCAGTCACCGCGGGTCTGCCTACCCGACGGGAAGTAGCTGAGGTACGTACAGTGGCTGTTCCCTCCTCGGTACATACAGTAGCCATCACCGCGGTGCTACTCCCGTAGGAGGAGGAGGTGGACAAGGGATGTACAGTGGCCGTTCCCTCCCCGGCATGTACAGTGGCCGTCGCCGCGGTTCCTACTCCTATTCCTGCCTACCGGTGTGCGTGCAGTGGCTGTCACGCCGGGGCTAACCCCAGATGTGGCTGCAGCAGAAGGGCGTACAGTGGCCATCCCTTCCCCGGTATGTACAGTGGCCATTACCGCTGGGCTGCAGGGGGAAACAGCAGAAGGGTGTACAGTGGTCGTCCCTTCCCTGTTACATACAGTGGCCATTACCGCAGTGCTGCCTGGGACTGTATCTGGAGCAGTCCCACCCCGTTCCTGGCAAAGGCTGGTCCAGCCGAGATGGAGTTGGCTATCACTGCGATGTTGTGGTTGGGTGAGTTGAGGGGAAGAGGGACATAGGACCAGGGCGTACCTGAGCCCATTTTGTTCCGAGTCTGTGCTCTGTTTACCTGGCCCACTGTGGTGTCCTCCTGGGGTGGGGGTGGGGCTGGGGCTCCGTAGTGGAGTGGGGGGTTTGATGGCAGGAGGGCATATTTCAATAATCATGAAAAAGCGTTATGCAAAGGATACAGAGATGTAGTTTGTCGTATTCTGCGTTAATAAGAAGTTCCCTCATGCAGTACTTCACATCAGGGAAGAAAATGTACTGTGGGAGCTTGATATGCATGAAATCCAATGACAACTAGAAATAACTCTGAGAGCGCATACCGTACCTCTCCCAATGCCACTGCCAGTAAAAAGGATCCAGATCTGGATCCGTGGATATAGGATCCAGATCCAAATCTGCCCCCAACTTAAATCATTTTTCTTTGGTCCATGGCCCACTATTCCACAAAATTTCATCAAAATCCACTAATAACTTTTGCTGAGACAAATAAATACAAACAAATCAAAGTGGGCAAAAACATAACCTCCTTGGTGGAGGTAACAATCCGAAAATAATGGACGACCACAACAGATTATTATGGTCGAGGACTCGACATCAGGCACTATTGACGACTGCTTCTGTGACTTCTCCAACGTTTTAATGATTAGCTGATGAAAGATGGATGACTGGTGGATAAAATGCCGGGAATAGTGACTGAGGGCAACACAACACCCCCAGGAGGAGCCTACTGAGGGGCAGACAGACCGCGACCCGACCCCATGAGACAGGGACATAAGTCCGCCCGGGCTGCATGCCTCTATGACCTGGAACTCACCCGCCGCCGCCATAGCAGGGAAAGGAGACTATCTTGCGGGTGAGCTGACCCTCGATAGGATCAGGGTGGAGCTATTACTCTAGCTCCAGGCAGCACCCCAGCAATGGCTGGTGGCCGTGCCCTTCTTGAGATGGCCTGCAGCTGCTCACCCCTTCTTCAGGAGACAGTTGGTAGCTGCTACGAAGGTGCCCTTGAGATGGCCAGTAGCCGCTCACCCCTTCTTCAGGAGACGGCCAGTAGCCGCTCCTGTCTTTGTCCTGAGATGGCCGGTAGCCGCTCTGAAGGTGCCCTTGAGACGGCCAGTAGCTGCTCACCCCTCCTTCAGGAGACGGCCAGTAGCCGCTCCCACCTTTGTCAGGATACGGCTGATAGCCACTCCAAAGGTGCCCTTGAGATGGCCAGTAGCTGCTCACCCCTCCTTCAGGAGACGGCCAGTAGCCGCTCCGAAGGTGCCCTTAAGACGGCCAGTAGCCGCTCACCCCTCCTTTAGGAGATGGCCAGTAGTTATTCCCCCACACAGGCCACGGCCAGTAGCCAGGCCCTATGGCAGGAGGTGGCCAGCAGCCGCTCCTCCATCAGGTGCTGCCACACCCCCACGATGTGATATCCTCCAGGAGGAGGGTCCCAGTCCCGAGGACCTGTGGAGAGGCTGTATGCTATCCCCAGGGTTGTACTCCGCCCAGCCAGCTCCAGAGGGACCCTCCGACGATGACAGACGCCGCAGCTCACTCCTGACTGCGTCCCTGATGGCAGGAGGCCGCAGTCACTGGGCCCCCGCGGCCGGCCCCAGGACCCTCTCCCCACCCCGACACCGACGACCCTCGTCCTTCATCAGGCACCTGACTGTGCGTTTCAGGGAGCTGTTGGGCCCCAGCCCTGACAGTGCAGGTCCCTTCGCCGCCCCTGGCCCCGGACAAGAGACGACGCCCCTACGAGTGATTCCGTGGCTGGTGGATACAAAGGCCACAGGCAGGACTCAGCCCCCATCAGGAGTCGGGCTGTGAGTCCTCCCGCCGCCCCACCGACAGTGAGCGACAGTGAATAGTGCAGTGATGGTGTGATAGTGACTAGAACATCGGGCAGGTGATATCCAACAGAATATAAGTCCAAGGCCTAGTAATATGTGCTAATCAAGATCCGGGCAAACAGTGACACAGTGAGAGTAAGAAGAGAGATTTAATAAGAGTGCAGTGATTTAAGTAAACAACAGACTCGGCCTTTATAGCGTAATTCCTCTGCACTGCAAGACCAGTGTGATACTTGCCCAGCCTAAGTACAGCTTCTATTTCCCTCCAAGTGACAGCGAGCTATTCCCCCTGTCCGAAATACTACGAACAATATTTATTGTGCCATTCACCTGCTGTCCTGAACTACTGACCAAATAGTATCCTGCGCGATACTACGATACCAGTATATGACTTATAATACCCAGATTCCTGTTGCTGCGACATCTACACGTTCCACAAATAGAATGTCAATACACGTGTAAGGTTGTTGCCTTGAGTTTTTATGTCCTGCCTCTCTTATTTGTCTAAGCTCCGGTCTAGAAAGAGAACCCAGCTGCATACTAGGCGTTCATGGGACGGCAGCTGACCCTTAACACCTAGCAGAACGGTAGAGACTCGTGATAAGTGTTGGTTGGCTGTTGGTTTTGCATGGTTGTAGTCGCCATCCATTTACGCATGTTTGTGTCACAGGGGTTAAGTAGCCAGCAATACAATGTCATGGTTTTATTATTAAACATGAAACAACAAGCAGCTGCGATGTCTTGCACAGTGAGCTCTATAGGTAGTATCTACGCCGCGGGCGTGTGATTTTGGCCGCCATATTGAAACACCAGCACTCAAATTCAAATACTGTACTTTATTTCCACTAAGCAGTGGTTATTAATAAAGATACGGTCGTCGTTTATAATACAAAAACATATATGGATTATGATTTTTTTTTCTGCCTAGTTCAACGAATTATATCGGGTGCATTTAGCCCACGTTATAAAACAACGCCATAGGTTGCTGCATTGCAGAACTTACCCTTTATGGCACTATCAATATCATGAAACCGAATGTCCAGATTGATGAAGGCCAGAAGAAACATGGAAATATCTACAAGAGAGTGTGAACAGAAGAGAAGAGGGCATGGAGAGAAAGACTGGAGATAAATGGACCTATTTTAGTGGCCTCATTCATGCAGGGATACTTGGGAAAAATCTCCCGCCCCACCCCAGGGGGCAGTAATGTTAAAGAATTAGCAACAAGATATATTTCTTACTTGTGGAATGTAATGCCATCTCTCTTTGATGAATTCCTGTACCCATTCTGCATCCAGAAGCTGCACAGCTGACCATGGCTCTATATATTACGGAATCATCGGTTGCTTTAAAAAAAAAAAAAACAACGAACACCTCAGTTCAAAATCCATGGGCATCAGCCGTGGTGTAACAACTAACATGGCTACCGCTACACCAGCGCCGCCCTGGCGGCGGCTACATAAATTACGTTGTTACCCATGAGAAAGCCTGTCCATATTATAGAACTCGGTGATCTTGCAGGGGAACATTCAGCTGGTACTTTCCATAAGAACAACTAGCCTAGTTTTCACACATTTATAGTACTGTCATACTGTAGCGATTCATCTGTTTGAAATTTCATATCTGGTGGCCACTCCACGAATGGTTTGTTGAAATTTTGATACTTTTTTTTTTTTTTTTTTTTTTTTGCAGTTCATATTGCAGGCATTAGAAATCACGTAAGATTTTTAGTATAGTACTTACTGACCATTTTACTCCTGTAAGTATGCTTTTCTAAATACCGTAAAAGAATTTTAAACTACTTATAAAAAAAGTTTTAAGACTTGCCAATGTGTGAATCCTGCTGCCAGTGTCATAGATGACCATCATAACACTGCTGTACATTACCATAATGAATAAATCCATATTCTAGTTTATTATAAATCTGACAGACTTATACAACCACTGCCTTTTGTCTGGCCTTGCATTAAAAAAAAAAATAGGATTGAAATACCCTTCATTTCAAAGGTTGAAAATATACAGAAGCCATGCAAAACTGGTCACATATATTGGTTGTTGCATTTTCACCCTCATAGGTGACGGTTATGAGCAAAGAGATATTATGATGATGAAAAATTGGAAGCTATACATATTGACTGTGACAAATGATGAAAAATACCCTGGAATCATTATGGGCCAAAATGATAAATATGAAAACATTAACATAGAAACAAATGCAAACACCATAATGAGATTAATCTAAGGCTCTATCACATATTCGGATGAATATAATTTCAAGAAACCATATGGGTGTTCCGAGACCACACCTCAAGTACAATAATGCAGTTTGATTCCTTGTTTGGAAGAAAGATGTAACCCTGCTGGATAATGTACAAGAAAAAAAAACAACAAGTCCCAGCCTTGTGAACCAATCATAACAATTATGACTAAAGAAATTACCTGTGGCTCCAATCATTCTTTATCATCATTTCAGAGGGGATATGATCAAGACTTTCAAGATCAAGAGGGGTATATACAATGACAGTAACACTTGAACTCAGTGAGCCATATGAGCATCACCAAAGGCTACAGATATAAGCCAGTTAAACATCACTGCAAAACCAAGCCATTCCAAGACAGCTAGAGCCAAAGAATCATGTGGTAGAAGCACCAAGCATCCTGGCCTTTGAAAGACATCTTGGCAAGCACTGGGCAAACCTGGACCTGAAGCATCACTACAAGATACCCATAGACCTGTTGTCCTATTCTGTAAGAACCATCTGCAACTGAGAGGAAGTGTCTCACGACACTGATAAAAATCTGGAAACGCAGGCCATATAAAACCACCTATAATAATCCAGACTCCACCAAACAGGACTATGGAAGGCCAAACAAATGTACAAGCATCCTGCTTGAGTAATTCATGGCACATTTGTTTTCACAATTCTCCATTTAATTTTAACCTGTTCACTTGGTAACACAGTAAGGTCCATGACAGCAGGCTGTGAAATAACTGAAGACAGCTGCTGCAACTTTAGATACCATAAATACAAGGTGACCTTATAATTTACTCGACCACTTCCAGTAGATAATTCTGATAATAATGCCAGCCCTCTCATTTCAAAGAAACATTGACCAGTAGGGCTTATGAAATTCTTCCAAATAAAACTAGTTTGCTGCAAGTCATTCACACAAATTCAAGTCACTGTCAGTGTGACGTTTGACAGTTACAATAATAACTGTCCTTAATTAACATCTTCACAGCTTCCAGCAAGTATTATGCCGTGATTCCATTGATTACGGGTTGCACTAATGACAAAAAGTGGAAAGGGTCCATGGGGATTTTTTTAAGATTCCCAAAAGGGCTATTAAGTGCTTGAGACCCAGTTATAATGGTGTTCTGTATAATTCCTTTCTCCATGGAAAAAATTGAAAGTAAATATGAACTTTTTCTATTTGGAGTTTTTTTTTTTTTAAGCTGACTTGAAATATTACTGTAAAGCTTTTCCGAGAATCTCAGAGCCACATGTATGCAACAATGACAAGTATCTCTTAGGGTAATATATTGTATTCTTAGTTGAAAGAATATAATAATTATTAAATTTCTGCATGCTACTCTATTTTGTAAATAAAATTCTGTGTACAGTATCATTGGTGCCTTAGTAAGAGACTAACTTATCAACTATTTGTTGTCCATATTGCAGAAGAGCATTTTTACCTTTTCTCCAGGGTCTGATACCTTTGGCATGAATTAATCAGTTTAATCTCTGGGTGTGCAGTTTTATTACACACAATTCAAAGCAGTAACCATCAAATATTCATGCATGAGAAAACTCTTACCATTCATAAATTGTTCAGATCCTGCCATACTGTGAAGACATTGATAGTCATTGTCAGTGCTTCCTTCCTGCAGTGAATAGAAATGGTTTTCAGAATCTGCTGCTTTCCATGGTGAAAGGTTTACTGCTGACTATTACTTATGCTGCACTGGGGATACTGATGATTTGTGTCCTTATTGGGGAGATGGAAGATTTGGGTTCTTAATCAGTTTGTTAGAAAATGAAAAATTTAAGATTCACAAGAGCTTTTACATTTTCACTGATGCACTTCTTTGACAAAAACTCACCTAAACGGTGAGGCTGGAGCATATTCATATATCAATAAAATGATCACCAGTGAACAGCCCGTGTCTCATTTTTTGCGTCATTTAAGGGGCTGATACATCATGAGCATCCATGGTGTTCATCAGATAGGATAAATAATTTTAGTGATATAAAACTGAGGACTTATTTTTATTGTTCATTTGTTGATCCTAGCAAAGCACAAGGTATTGGCAAATGCTTGAGTGTCTGATTGTATTGGGCCATCAGCATAGGTCAGTATTTACAGAATTCTTTTTTAGCATTTATCATCATTGTCATCATCATCCAGACCTCATATCCCACTCTTCAGTGGGGTGAGGTAGGGTCCAGAGCCAGAAATAGCTTTATAGAATCAGATAATAACCAACGTTTGTTCAATGGACCACACTCTCATTCACTCGCCATTCAGACCTCCAGAATCCTGGTTCCACATGGTAGGCCAAAACCTCATTTTGCAGGTAGCTTCATATTTACCTATTCAACAATGTCACTCCAATGACTGTCACATTAAAAAGGGGTGCCAACCAGAGTTTGGCACAAAATTCATCCAGCCAGCTCTGTTTCTTTATCAGTTCCCTAGCCTCATCAGCTTCCATACCTGTCTTTTTAACAAACTCATTTGCCACATCTATCTATCTGCCTTTCCACATTACCTTTCACTCTCATACTTTGTCAGATACACAGTTTTCACCGTTATTCACACTCACTCTCTCCACATGGCTATGCCATCTAAGCACACACAATCATCTCTTGTGTCCACAGACTTCCCTACACTACATCTTTAACAGCTGCCCTACTCAGACCTCTGCCTCTTATCAAGGTCTTCATAGCACCAGCCTCTTTCTTCCCTGTGACACACTACTTTCCACATGTTTTACACATTTTTTTTTTTTTTCTTTCACTCAATGCACCCAGGTCTCATCAAGTCTCCATTCATCATAACATCACAGATAGGAATCATCTCTCAACAACCATAACTTTACTCATCATTTACCTTAAAGGCACGGTACTCACAGACATCTACAAAACTCTGCACCAGTCTACCAAGCTCATGTCTGGTGTATGCAAGCAGCTCTGTATCATCTGCATGTATGGTATAAACTATGAGATACTCCATCCTTCACCGTTCATTTCCAGTGCTATCCCTCTGTCCATTAACTACTATTGTTTTTATTTTATAAGCCACTAAGTATGAGGAAAGTTAACTGCTTATGTATGGCAATTCAGCATTTCTAGGCTTTGTAGAGTGACTAATGTTACTACGAAAAATGTTCAGATCTAAGTTCGCAGTACTTGTGTGTGTGTATATGTATTTATGTATGTATGAATGAATGGATGCATGAATACAAGAGAATGACATTTTTCTTTTCCTGTTCCTCAGTGGCTGTCACCAAAGTTGGGGTTACATTTTCAAGGATTCGTTTCTTAGACAAACAGATCAACATTTACCGACAGGATAAGGCTGGTGGGCATGGAGTATATTCATTTACAGAACACAATGAAAAAGTTAAAATACAGTATAAAATGATAAAAAACTAAAATGTGGACAAACTGGAGCATATTCATTTACAGAACACAATGAAAGTATTAAAATATAAAATTATAAAAAAACTAAAATGTGCCATGAATCACTCAACCAAGATACTTGTGTTTGGTCTTCCATAGTCTTGTTTGATAAATAGATCTGGATTATTAAACTTCCCTTTAGGCGGCACGTTCATGTTTGGTTTCCTTTGACGCAAGTTATCCTGGTTTCTTGCATGGACGGCACGGTCTGCTGGGTCTTCAAGCATGGTTTTGATTAGTTCTGGATCAGAGAGGCGAGTCAGCAGTTCATAGAAGCGTGCGTGACTTAAATGCTGCTTCAGTCTGTATAGCAAATAGACATCACCAATTTTGCAGCAGTTGACAACTGAGACTATTGTATTACTCACTGTGTCTTTGGCATTGAGTGGCTTGGCTACCTTCAGCATCATGAGGCGGAAGTAGGGCAGCCACATGAAGCCCAAGAATATTAAGTAAGCACAGGTTATGGTGGTCAGGATAATCAACCACACCCACACACCCAAGAACACTTTTTCATACAACTCCATCACTGTTAAATGACAACCAAATCTCTCAGTTCTCTGGCCAGTCAACTTGTTAACCACCCCTAATTCGCACTTGGCAAAAGGAGGGAAAGTTCTGGACATATAGTCTGAGAAATTGACAGGGTCACGAGTGTAAGGATAAGCCATCCATCCATAATGGAGAAAGTGCCCTTGAAACACAAAATCCAAAAACTGAAAACTTATTATATCAACAACTAATGCTACAACATTGCAAATGACAAATTTGTAATATAGTCCATTGTGAGTTTTAAGGTTGAATGCAATGTAGCGAGCTGCTCTGTCCACCAGTTCCTTTTCAATCTGGTCATAACGACACGAGTTAACAGCAAGGTCCTCAATGAGTTTCTTCACTTTGGGATTTTCAGAATTCTTGGAGATTTTACGGGGAATGTAGTAAATGCCAGCAAGCACCAGTAAGGTCCAGTGGATCCATCTGTAGAAGAGAAGAAACCTGCGCTCCTGATTTCCTTCCTCTATAAATGGGTAGGAGAGGCAGATGTTTATGTAATCAAGACGGACCTGGGTCTCTGCATTGAAATGAGAGACGCAGGTGATCACATCACGGTGGTACCAGGAGTACCACACTGCAGAGAAGCCAGCAAGTAATAGCCAGAAGGTCCACTGGTAGTGCATCTTGAGGACAAGACCATCACAGGGGGAGGTGCAAGGTACACGCTTTTTCTTGAATATGTTCACGACATTACCCACCAACTGGCGGATAATGTCTGTGCCGCCGTGACCTATGATAGCCATCTTTCAGTTCCTGAAAAACCAATTCACCGACATTAGGAACCTATTTTTGTTCCACACTATCTGAAATTAAATTGTTAATAGTGTCCACAGTTTACCATATCAGTGCCCACAACCATGCCTTTGTCTGTACAAGTCTAAAGCAAAGCCAGCCATCAAGAAGGGAAAAAATTAAAGTCAATTACTTTCATCTTTTATTGAATAAAATTAAGCAGGTGCTTAGCCAGGCAAAACAGTTCCCAAAGATAGCCATAAAACGTTAACATTGGGCTGATAAATGCAACTTTTTAAAATGCCAAAGACAAATGCATAACCTGGCAATGTCTAAAAATAAAAATACCTTAAGTACAAAAAATACACACCTACACTCTCACTGTTCATTAACCCAGCCTTCGCTGAACATACACTCAAAATATAAAAATTATGAACATCACTGCTGTCTCTTCCACTAGATGAACCCAGCTGTTTAACAATCATGAAGCCAATGCCAGCTTCACAGGTCAACAATTCTTTTGTACTCTCCATTGATAAGTACATGAATACATAGAAAAATCATATCACCACCATCCAGACGTTTTCCCACCTAAGGAGGAGGTGAGGTAAGGTCCAGAGAGCAAGAAAAAAGCCTAACAGATGGAGACCAAACATAAGGTCTGCCCAATTAAATGAGCCATGCACTCATTCACCCATGCTTCAATCCCTTGGAACAGACTCCACCTCACAGGCATAATCATCCACACTTACATTGTTCACATTACCAATCAGCTATAGTCAATATGGTGATTATCACATTACTGGGAAAAGACAGGAGTGTGAAACCTCATCATAGACTCCTCTGAGTAACTAGGTAAAATGAATCTGAATTACAGGGATCAGTATTTTCCAGTATTTCTTATTCAACTAGGATGCTGGAATTAGGTAGATAGCCTCCCTCACCAGGTGTGCTAAAGAGGACATCCTGGAACTTGCCTGGGCTCTTTGGGTTGTTCTTGCGCTGTCTGAGGTCTGGCGCACCACCACCCTTGTTGTGTCCATGAGGGTGATCTATGGCAACACTGTCCAGCATAGTGCGCAGGAAGTCTGGGTCTGAGAGTCTTGTTAGGAGCTCATAGTACCGTGCGTGGCTGAAATGTTGCTTCAGGCGATACAAGAGGTATACATCCCCAATCTTGCAGGTGCTCACAATGCTGCAGATAGTGTTACGAATAGTATCCTTTGCACTCAGGGGTTTGGCGATCCTCAACATCCAGAGGCGGGCCCAAGGAGCCCACATCAGTGCCAGGAAGATGAGATACCCAACTGTGATTGATGTCATTATTATGAGCCATACCCACAGCACCAGAAAAACTTTCTCATACAATTCCATCACAGTTAAATGGCAACCAAGACGCTCAATCCGCTTGTTGGTCAACTGAACTTCGTCATGAAGCTCACAACTAGCAAAAGGTGGAAACATCTGGGACATATAATCTGAAAAACCTTGTGGGTCACGAGAGAAGGGGTAAGCTTGGAAGCCATACCTTAAGAAACGTCCCTGAAACACAAAGTCAAGAAACTGGAAGGAAAATATGTCTACTAACAAAGCAACCAAGTTGCAAGTTACATACTTGTAGTAGAGACCATTGTGAGTCTTTAAGTTAAATGCAATATACTTTGCAGTCCGCTCTACCAACTCCCGTTCCAAACCATCATAGCGATGGGCATTCACAGCTAGGTCCTCCATCAGTTTTTTTACTTTTGAGTTCTCTGATGTCTTTGAGATCTTGCGTGGAATGTAGTAGAAGCCAGCGAGAAGCAGCAGGGTCCAGTGAATCCAGCGGTAAAAGAGTAGATAACGCCTCTGTCCACCTTCAATTTCACCCACATCATCTCCAGCTCCATCCACAAATGGATATGAAAGGCAGATATTGATATAATCTAGTCTAACTTGTGTCTCGGCATTAAAGTGAGATGCACAGGTGATAACATCTCTATGGTACCATGAATACCAAATAGCTGAGAAGCCACCTAAAAGGACCCAGAAAGTCCACTGGTAGTGCATCTTAAGCACCATGCCATCACATGGCGCTGTGCAGGGCGACGCCCGCTTATTGAAGATATTGACGACATTTCCGACAATCTGCCGGATAATGTCAAAGGATCTCCCACTCTGGCCTGGCATTACCATTCCTCTATCTCTGCAAAGGGGAGAATTGAATTACTGGCTCGATCAGATCTTCCTCCATCAGCTGTATTTCAGTATGTCAGTTTTTCATCAAACAAGTGTTAACCACTGAAAGCAAAATTTCCCACCAAAATCTATGTATCTCCACATCAAATAAAAGCATTTAAATATAAGTAAAGACAGCAGAGTTTATGTCAGTAAAAACAAAACCAGCTTTAAGAGATGAAGGAAGAATTCAGATCATGCAAAACATGTTCATCTTAGTAAGCCAATACTACTGCATGCAAAACAAAATTTGGGATTTACCTATTTAATATACAAAATTCTGGTTTCTAGTGAACCTCGTTTATATGGCTCTCAAAGCCAACTGTAAAAATGAAAAGGTGCATGAATTAGCATTATTTCTGTCCTAAAACAAGGCATCAGCATTTAAGATTATTTCTCATAACTCACATGATCAACTAGAGCAGCATTATATGACAGGCAGTGATGGGCAAGACAAGACAGCATATCCTGCCTGGAGCAAGACTTGACATTTAACAACTAGCACTAATAAGTGGGCACTAATGTGGTAACTATGAGCCTCCAGTGATGCCATTGTGACAGAACACGTAGTTCAATATCTTCAAAGTTACATTTAAAATAGTGCATGAAAAACAATGCCATCAGTGGAGTGGGTATATATAAATTCCAGGGAATATGTGGAAGCGTTAATCTATCCAACTAGCTCCCAGTGACTGCCTTATGAAGGTGAAGTGCTAGGTGGTAACATCCCACGTGCCAGAATAGTGACAACCCATCACAATAACCCTATCATGCGACTCCACAGTTGTCACTTCATTCACTCAGTTCTTTAACCCTTTGGATGTTCACTCTTATAAGGTTAATCTCCAGTCCATTTTTTTCCCCCCCATTCTTACTCTTTCCTAACAACTTCATTTTAAAAGAAGACTTTGGAGGAAGTGTTGATAGAAGATTGAATCTCTTCAGCTGAATATATCTGAGCTGAACAGAATTGTCTGACTGTTGCAAGTATTAAAATTAAATGTCATCATGCTGATGGGGTTTAATGTTAATAAAACCACCCTTACATAATTTGATCCATCACTTGAACAGAAATGTAATACTGTCATATATACATACATCACAAGCGGAAGGATTATCAGAAATAACTGAAAATGTACTCATACTGGATGATGGATAGCTAAATTCTCAGACAGTATGTCTAGATCATTAAGTAAAGCTGGAAATTTCTCAGTCAGTATCATGTTCTTAGTGAATGTGTTTTTTGGTAGTTTGCTTTAAGTCATAAGCTGAGCAGAAAATAACTGGTGGCATGTATGAGGGTGAAGTTGTATTTGTTGTTGCCCCAAACCATCTCCCCTTCAACTGGGTACTCCCAGAGATCTTTTGTTGATGTTATTATGAACGGTTTGTTGTGATAGGTGCATACGGGGTAGGGGGTGCATTACAATGACAGTGGATTATTTGGTACTGTAGTTGTATTTTGTTTTGGTAAGGATGCAGAGAAAGGCGTGTGGGGCATCACGGTCTCGCAAAATGCACTTGTGTAGGTATGGTAGTTCTGTCTAAGTAGTCTGCTGGGAGTTCATGAGTGATGCTGTTTAACTTCCAGTTTTGGATGGCTGTGAGTTCATGTACTTTAGTGGTGGATGGTGTTGGTATGTCAAAGCATTGTGTATTTTTTCTCTCTCTCTCTCTCTTTCTCTCTCTCTCCCCCTCCGAGGGTGGGATGCATCCTGTTTTGAAGCAATGAACTTGTACCTCATATTCATATTGTCCGTGATTGGGAGTACGTTTTTTACTTGGTGAATGCATATACGGTACTTTGCAATTATTTTCTTTCCTTTGTGTATCCTGTTATTGTATGGGCTTCCTTTTGTGTTTGGAAGTTTTTTTATGTTTGAAGCTGTTAAGGTGAGGTCCCAGTTTGGGCTCGTGTAACTGCATTTGTAAGCTGTTTTCAGCTATTCCTTTTGCTGTCCATAGGTAGTGTTTCAGAGTGTTTTCAAGGTGCTGTTCACTGATTTTACTTGTTTCTTGTAAAAAGGTTGTGTGTGTATCCAAAGTAAGTCTAAGAATTAGGGAGTCTCCAATGGGAATGACTGGGTAATGAGTGATATGAGTGTTTGAGATTTGTGCGTGTTTGGTATGAAGGAAGTGATAGTTGAATTGTTTGGTGACGCAGTCATTCTGTTGAAGCTAGCTCGGTGGTCTGCTGCTTGTTTAATTTTATAATGTGATGAAGCAATTGCTGGGTCATCAACATAGGATGTACTATTAATGAAGGAGAAGGGATTTGTGCATCATGTAAAAAAAAGATTAAATAGTAATGATAAGAGGAATGAACCCTGCAGGTTACCACAGAATACTTTTTGAATATGGAACTTTGGTTTGTTTAAGTGTGTGAGTCTGTCTGCTTAAGAGTAAGGTGGATGGAAGAGATATGGACTATGAGATGGGATAAACTCGGGATTGAACACGCCCTGATGAAAATCCTGCCAACAAACAGGTAAATGAAGCAGGTAGGGAAATAGCTTTAAAACTAATGAGGAACTGTAACAAAGCAGAGTTGACATGGTTAACAAGACTCTGGATAGCCGGACAGAAGGGACAGCTGCCCTGGATTCCAGTGATGGGAGACAATTACTGATTTTTAAAAATCAGTCTAAAGTAAAGCAAGCAAGAACAGGAACGCACTGTGATACCAGGGCAATGTACATCAATACAAAACCCATGCTTATACAGTACTACTGTACTTAAAAAAACTGATATTTTTATTATATAAATATACTCCCACAATAAACTGGAAGCAATGACAAGATAGCCATTACTGAAACTCAGGTTCAACCCAGGGCACCATGAAGGCTTATTACAGCTCTGTTTCAAACAAGAAAATGAAGTACAGTATATGGCTAATGGTATAAGTAAAGGTGTATAATAAGGGAAAAAAGAATCAGGTGACAGAAAAGTCCTTATAATAAAATGAAAGTATGCAATAAAAAATATATTCATGAAACTCATTCTATGCAAATGCAAAGGAGAGTGAACATTAATTTTAGGAAGAGGTACAAAAGAAACAAGCAGCAATTTCTTATGCAGAAGCACTATTGCATGGCAAATGCTAATTAGGAGGTTTAGGGCCATGGAAACCTGACTGCAGAAGGACTGCCTGAAAACAAGCCGTCAAAATAAATTTAGATAATTACAACCCATCAAAATAAATGCAGATAATGACAAATGAAGGTTACATGATGAAACCCGGGATGAAACAGTAGCAATGACTGCTGGAAAATGGTAATGCACCACAGTCAAAGAAAATGAAGATGTTATATGAGTGGGGAAGACAACACTAGAACTTATGCTAGACTTTGTTTGCATAATACTGATGAAGTTATGTTCAGTTACAAAAAATTAACAGAATAAAATAGAATGATGTTTCAATAAGAGAAAAATGCTTAGGGGAAAGCAAATGATTAATGGTTGCTGCATTACTAAGCCCACAAATGGTTATAACCTCACAGTTATGTGGTGATTTTTGGAGACACTAAGAAAATACAGTAATGAATGGATATTGGTAATGCTATGTAAACAGTACAGGTGTACAAAAATGATCATATTTGGCATGTACAAATCACTTTCAAGTTTTGCTAATTAAGACCACACTAAACTGAAGAAAAACTGCCAACTGTAATTTCATTTATATTTACAAAAATAATATAAAAAATTCCCCCAATTTGCAGTTGCAACTGAAAGGAGAGGCTAAGATACAGCTGTACCTCTGCTTACGTGGCTTGAGTGTTAACCTGGTGGACCGCATATGTGGAATCTGAGTTAGTGGGCCCCCTATGACCCCAACTAGACTACAGATATGCTTCCTAAAGGCATAACATACTGTATAAAGGATATGGTGGTATAAGAATGTGACACTAAAGAGGCTTAAAACAATAAAAAGTGCCAAGAAACCCACCATGACAATGACAATGATGACAGCAGGTTGGTTCAATAAGGAGGGCTCTGGGGCTGAGGAGCTGAGGCTGGGATTTGCCTTTGCAGTGTTAAGTTGTACCCTCAAACCCCTTGAACTTTTTGCAGTCAGCTGACAAAGCCTTCGCTGCTGCTGGAGAGTTGTCTGGTGAGGTTGCCTGGTATGGCTGAGGTGGGGAGGCAGGAGCTGGATGGTATAGCAGCTGAGGGCAGGCAGTCATGAGCTGCTGAAGCCTATTCTCAACAGATTTCAAAGATCTGTCCAGACTCTTTTTTTAAAACCTGGTACAGCTGCGCATGAAGCTCATCACAGATAGGGATGTTGTAAATTTCAATAATTATCTTATCCTTGACCTTGTCACCAAGGTTGAAGATGTTACATAGTACAGTATCCCATGTTTTGGTAGGGCTTGCTGTGGCTTTGGCTGTCTTTTCTCTGCTTCCTTGTCGTCCAAGCCAATGGTATCCTCTCCCGCAACACCTGGCCCTCTCCAAGCCTCTCAGGCATGCTTTCCCAGGTTATGTCAGTAAATCTCTTACCTGGGATGCATGTAGCACCTCTGCCATAGCCACTAAAGCATCCACGAGGAGAGTGGCAGAGTGTAAGGTAGACATGAAGCAACAACTTTTTCTACCTTTGGTTGATCACCTCGGGTGTTACTTTGCTAATGCACTAACAACACTTTCTTGTGCACCCTTCTGGCTGTAATTTCTCCAGAAGTCCTTTATATTCATTGATGAGACAGAAGTATATTGCTATACTGTCCCAGCACCATGGAAAAAATTGGTATCAATCCACTCTCCTGGTTCTCCACCTCCATATCTTTCATCTCTTCACTCCCCAGTGTTGCCTCAATCAACTGCTCAAAAACGAGCTTCTAATAGTCTGTTGAAAGCTGAGATTATTTCTTGGCCCAATGGCTGTACTGTTGATGTTGCATTAGGTGGCAAGATGAGAGTCTTAACAACAGGGTGCTGACCGACTAGGTAATCTGGATGGTAAAGGCAGTTGTACTGGTTTAAGATGATAATGAATGGCAGCTTGCACTGCTCGTAGAAGGTCTTTGCTATGGGTATGAGCATGTTGTTGAACCAAGCTTTGACAACTGAAGCAGTTGCCCATCCTTTATGATCAAAAGTCCATCTCCAGCTTCTCCAAACTGACACTCACAAGTGATGTAAGTAAAGAAATGGAACTGGCTGTAGTCTGCTGTCAGTTGCACTAATTTTCAACACCAGATTAAGGCATTTTTTGCTCACCTTAAAACCTAGGGTGCTCTTTTCCTCCAGTGGGGAATGTAAATGAAGAGAGGTATTTCCATGAAAAGCCAGTCTTGTCCCTGTTAACACTTGGCCTACCTCACAGTCCCCATCCTCTACAACCTTCAAAAGCTTATAAAAAGTTAGCTGCAGTCTGATCAACACTAGCCATCTCACCATGGAATCTTGCACTGCATGCCTTCTTCCTTCACAGAAACTTTCGAACCATCCTTTGCTTGTGTTTAATGAAAAAGTGAGGTCAGCTCTCATGATAAATGCCACTCGAATGGATTTCCTTAGCTTTACCTTATAATACTGCTGTCTGCTGGGTGATTCTGCTCATGATGATAAAAATAAATTAGTGTTAATTAACACTTTGTTCACCACCATCAATCTTATTTCACTCGAAGATTGTTGAAAGATGCCATGCTTGTTTAATAGATTTTTTTCTCAGTACTGTTGATTCATTAATGATATCTACAATACTTTGATGGTTGTTCAAGTGCCTTATCATTTCTTGTCATCAAACTGAGAGGCTTATGGTTCCATTAGACAATGAAGGGGGAGTAGACACTGTCTTGAAGCACACACTGGCAAGACAGCACAAGTTACTTGTAGCAAAAAGTACAGAATCACTCCTAGCAAATGTCACTGGCAGGGGCCACTGCAGATTCATGCACTATACAACCAAAGAAAGTCACTGGCAGGGTCCACTGGAGATGCACACACTTTGTGGCTGAACCAAGAATCTCTTGACAGAGGTAATGAGGATGCACACAGGACATGACCATTTCAAAAAATACCTAGCATGGTACCACCAGAGTCATACACAAGCTACTGCCTTCCAGTCACTAGCAGGATACAAGTGAACTGTAGATAGTACCCTCCGCACCGTCATCCTGCACAGTTGGCTTTTTACATGGGATAACATGGCATTTTAGCCTCAGCTGCACATACCTTCATCAAGGTGGAGGTGATGCACCAAGACAGTGGTGTAAATGTTGCTTCATTTTTTTTTTTTTTTTTTTAACTACTGCAGTGATTTTAGCCACAGTTAATGGGCACCTTGCTAAATTGGACACAATGTATGGGCAACAAGCAAGTGGAGTCCATACATTTGAAGTACACATAAGAAGAGGTATAACTGTATTCTCAAACATGTCTCGGATTTATAAATTACAACTATTTATAAATTTACTATTACTTTGCATTGTACTGTACTGTGTTAACCTTGTCAATTACTTGTACACATGGATGGGAATATGGAGGTGCCTAACCAATGAGCATAAGAAGTTAAGTGAAGTAGAATGAGGAGGAATGTATGAATACTGATTGCATGCATGTGCTACCATCATTCTGCCAATGCACAGAGCAAAACAGGGCCAGGTGTTATAAAGCCAGTATATATTTACTCTCAGCCTCACTGACAGGTAGATATCATCTATAGAAACACATTTGCAATACTTCCTTCATAAATCATTGGTAACAGAGGTATAGTGCCCATAAAAAACACCTTGAGGTTGCCTGCTTTGGAATGTTTACATCCCCTACCAGGTTGGATGGTGGCACCTATCATAAAACACATCTGACTGCTTAAGTGTTGTTAGGATACGTGGGGTAGGGAAATGTTTAAAATAGGCTGTACTAACTCTCTGGTCCTTTTGTTTTTTCATCACTCAAAAAACTTCAGTTAGGTTTGTCTCAAAAACTGACAGTCAATATCTCATGAATCACAAAAAAAAAAAAAAAACAGGAAAACAAAGTACTGATGAACTCCATTAAGTAAAAATTTACTAAAGACCATGAAACTCTCAATCTACAAAAATCTTCAAGCAAATTAAGGCTAACTCCACTCAGAAAATTCATTAAAGAATAATATTGTACTGTGATTTTTAACTGACAATATACAATACAAAAACATGTGAGATTGAATTCAGTAGAGCCTAGGTGTTGAAGCACAGTTCTTGGAAGAAAATATTTCTTGTGACTGTATGGTAAAAGTTCAAGAATGCATACACATAGAATAGGTATGGCTTAAGAAGGCACAAGTATGTATTCTAAAAGATATGGTTGGTTTGGAAGTACTGAGAAAGGTGTGTGTGAAATGTCATGTTAGAAGCTGTTTCTGCAACAGTGAGCTTTGGCCAAACACAATTAGTGATGAAAGAACAAATACTCTACTAATGGAGAATGATGGGATGAACAACAAGCAATTGCAAATGAGGAATGTGACAGGCTTTGAAAGAAGCCAATGATTATGTGCAATGCACTATCTTCATTTTTTTCTTTTTTCTCTTTAGCCATAGCCTTGGATTGGAGCTGCCAAGTACTGTACTGTATGTGGTATGATAAAAGTTATCAAGGAATATCTTTATGAGATAAGACTATGTTTTCATGGCACAGTTCACTTAATAATGCATTAAGCTGATGGTCAGGTCCATTGAATTAGCATCAAATGAAAGAACCAACATTATACAACAAGCAGGACTCAAATGTCCCACATCCAGCATTTTCTGTTGTTTTGTGAATGTACGACATTTTGGATGGCACAAAGCATGCCCAGTAACTGGATGAAGGACCAGTCATCTTGGTAAATTTGCAATGTAACTTGAAACATTTCCATTAGACTTACTCAATCAAATCAAAAGCAGATAATTGTCAGGGGGCAGTACAACTTATGAGCAAGTGACTAGCACAAAATATACTAAACTGGGGTGACTGGGACTAAAGGCAGTTTATACAGGATTTCCATGACTTACAATTGTCTATTTCTCTAGTGTGTAATGCTGAGGACCTGTATCTCATCCTGCTCATAACTGGTAAGTTAGCATTATTGTCAACTTTTGTCCTTGTGAATTTATGAGAATAATGAGAAATCTCAACTTAATCTGAGCGAAATTCGGTTCCCCTGATCACCTGTTAGTGTTAGTTCTCACAAGGGATTTAACACAAGAAGACTTACTTTTCTCTTAAGAACACCATAAATGTTTTTTTCTCATTTTCTTAGTACTGTACTTAGCACTTTCACAGTTCACTTAACTGCTGTACAGAAAGTACAACAGCTGGTCCCAATATGAGGAGATTATAGCAGGCCTTGGACAGTCTTTAGGGGTGACTAGAGGGAAAGATGGTGCAAGAATGATTATAAACATAGGTTTTTATTTGTATAATGCACATTAAAAAAAAAAAAAAAAAAAAGCATGTTGGAACAAAAATGTCATATCATAGGCAAACATACTGTATGATAGTATAACAGCAAGGGGAAAGAAAGCGATGGTGTAGGGGAAATATGTAAAAGGACAGTATATATTGTAGATGTTTGCCATCCTGATAACAGCCCTCCAAAAGGAGCAAACACAGCCAAAGGGTTAATCATCTTTGCCAATACCCTAAATTTATAATTCTTCGAGTTCTAATGTATCCCTACATCACATGCATTCTCCAAGTAATCTAGACTGCTAAGCACAATTCACTCATTATTTATTCTCTACTAAGGAGCTATTCATCATCATTCTTGATTTTTCCTGTTCTTTCCACTTTATATCAAGCCCCAGCCAACCTCCCTCAAAAATACAGTATACTCCCATCCTACCCTATTCATTTACTCATACTACCATTCATTAATCTATCCAACCTTTTATTCTCTCACTCTACACCACAATCTTCAACACCTCATCTGGCACTTCCCTTTTGATATTATGGTCTTAGATACTGCACATTAGTGAAATCTGAAATTCATATGTACAATCAATACCAATTACAGTATTTCTAATTTCTGCTGCTAATGTTATGAACAACAGTTTTTTAAATTTTCTGTCATCAACAATCTATGATATAAACTTTATATATTTCTGTAAAAAAATAATGAGCAATATCACAAAATTAATATAAGCCTCCATCAGCCTCATTACTTCTGAAGCATTGATGTGAAAGTGACGGCAAGGAAGTATATGTGTACATGCCATTATATTCATTCAAATTTATTTTTTTGTGGCATGTTGACTGACGAAGATGTTATTAAATGCCACTGTGGTGCCGAAAAAGTTTGGCATAATGTCAAAATGCATCCTAAGCAAGTAATAGCTGATTCCAGACATGGTAATGAATTCTACCTCATTCACAATAACTTTCTTATTCTTAACTGCAAATAAGCCAATTTTACTTTTCCAATATCAGAGTTGATGTCAGTCACCTTGCCAAGAAAAATTACAATATTCTATATTAAAATAAATATCTGGCTTTAGCCTAGTCAATCGCTTTTTAATAACACTGTAAATTTAAAAATGGTTCAAATGATTGACATGTTTGTTGAGTCCTGGTTCGCTGAAAATGTAAACATGACATGCTTGTTCATTCCAGCTTTCCCCCAATTAATCCATTATAATTGATTAATTACCCGCTAAATGCTTTTAATAACTATCTCAGTGGACCTTGATTCATGGATCAGTTTAAAAAAAATATTAACTAGAACTATTAACATAGTGACTTTTATATTCGCTCAACTTTAATATGGTGGCAAATGTCATCATACATCGTGTGTGTATGAAAAAGGTAATTTACATTAAAGTACTCTCATTCTATAGAAATTTTGATATCTACAGGCCACAGAATGCAATGTACTGAAACAAGGTCATATAACCACAAGACCAAATACAAATTAGATCTTGCTGTGCTAGTTTTCCCCCACTTTCATGACCAGTTATATTAAATCTTCATGCCTGTACTGTACAGTACAGTCAGTCATTGAGTAATGTGTGTTTGAGTAATGCGTATTTGCTCTAACAAGGTCAGCATAATGCGACAGGTCATGATCAATACAGGGAAAAACTCAGTGCACGCGGGAAGTTAGCTGGCCTGGTGGCGCAATTTGGAAGTCTCACGCGGTGATGTCACTCGCCAGACTCGTCATGATTGGCCGGCTTACAGTATATCCCGGGACATCCACCTCAGATGACGAGGTCAAATCCGTTGCTTCAGCCCTGATTTTCTTTCCTTTCGTAGAATGCTAAGACGGTTTTAAGTACACACTTATCAAAGTCATCTTAATTCGTCACAGTTGGAAAGCGACTTTTTGTCGGCGAAGTGAATGCGGGCTCTTTTGGAAAATCCTGTTTGCTACAAGCTTTGTTTAATTTACAGTAAATTATCACTGTCCTTTCGCTCACGTTGGTGGCTTTGGCTGTTCGTGCAACTGCTATTGAGGGATCTATTAATGGTCCTCTGTTTGACCTTTCTTCTAGGAAACTGCCTAGCCCCGGGCTCCTACGCTCCTCATGGAGCAATGTAGGATTGGATGATGAATGATGGAATATTTATTCCCATTGTAAATAATTTGGTTGGCTGTGGAGGACACGGGAGCGAATTGAAGGAGAAGAATCCATGGTGGGGTATTGCTATAAGTGACCCGGGTCACGGGGTCAGGCCGCAAGACTTCCCAACATCGCAAAAACACCGTTGCCAAGTCTTATGAAAGCCACTGTTTTCATCCTCAAAAAGAGAATAATTCATAACAACTATATAGCTTCTTTTTAGAAAAAATCTACAGAGAGTATTTAAAATACATTTACAAGTAAGTAATAGCAAAAAATATGACACTTGTCTTTCATAATCACAGAGTTGGCATTTACGCATTTTTTACACAGTCGACGCACCCAAAGTGACGATAGAATGGAAACACCATAGCATGGTGCTTGTCCAGTCTCTATTGTCCACGTTAATCGATGCTTGACTGTACTATACAGTACAGTACCGTACTACAGTTTTCCTGTAGAATATACTCTCAGAATATAAATTGCTTGGGTCCAAAGAGTAAGGAAAATATCCAAGTAGAAAGATAACCAAGAATTCAAGTAAAAAACTGCCTATAGTTTAATGAAAAATAAAAACATTGAAGTACCATGCATCAGTAATTTATCATGTTATTATCCATGTCCACAAGAAAAGCATCTAATATGCACGGACTGTGTGAGGACAGGCATTATCAATACGCCCCCTATCACGTGAAATGGGCTTTTGGAAAGTGGAAGTTTTTGGAAATTGGATTTTTTTTATTTAGGAGTTTGTTTTATTGCCTACCGGTACTTTAAACTATTTTAATGCAATGCATACACTATGCACTAAACTGTAAATTCATAACCACAACAATACGTTCAGTACCCGGTACTTATACTGTACATGTGATTCAATTAACTAATTTTGACACACAAATGTGATGGGAAATAATCAGTGCAGTACAGTACTGTATTCTTATAAAATTCTCAGTCTTGCAGTCATTTTGAAAACCAAAAAGCATTACAGTAATTACAATAATTAATATGTATTATTGCTGTTCCTACATCATTTGAACCATTTCGTTTGCCTAAAAAATATGAGGCATATGGGATCACCAACCTTTGGCTCTGAGGGGGTTTGGGTCTGGTGGGTGCCGAGTCGTAGGAAGCCAGAAGCTGACGCAGGCTGAGGTCGACGTCACTCATGTGCTGTGCTCTGGAGGGGCCTCGTTGAGCTCAGTGCTGCCCCATGGACAGCTGGGTCCTCCTCTCACACACACACTCCCTCACACACCACACACCTCGGCACTCCTGTCAGAGGCTCTTCATCACGCCTGGAACAAGGAATAATGTTAAGGCAAATTATTATTGTAACTGAAAGAAAAAGTGCTTCATCATTCTTGCAACCCAGTTAATATTGGTCAGGTAAAGTATTTGGAAGTAAAAAGCTCATCACACCTAGAACACAAGGAATATTGATCAGGCAGTACAGTATATTATGGGCAGGAAAACACCTTTTAATCAGTTGCAACTGTTAATGTTTAACATTTAGCACCACAGCCGTACACCTCTCAATACACTATGGAGGAACAGGTCTTCCAATTATCTTTATACTGAAAAACAAAACACTTGAGTGGAGGAAGGTTCAAACTCCTAAATGACTGAGCGGAATTCCTTTTACCTAAATACTGAAAGGCAGAAAATAGAAGTGAATTCACCGAGCTAGACCTTGATCGATCATATTGCCCCACTAGGTGACAGGAGAGCGCTACCTCTCCCAGCAGGGAAGCTAACCCGGTGGGGCTCGAGCTTTCGGCCCTTCCGTCTTGAGTCAGGCGCTCTATCACTGAGCCACCCTGCCACCTAGTAAGAGTCAGTTAATATGCTCACCAGTTTATGCAATAGGCCTACCTATGTAAGTTACTTAAATCTACAGACTATAATGACAATTAAAAGCATGATCATGTTCGTGGTATTACTGCAAATGGATAAGGATAACCGCATTAACACTGGTGTTGAAGGAAATTTAACTAGACAAACACGTCGGTCGACTGTATGCTGCAGTTACTAACCGTGTCGGTGGTCAGGCCATAGGTCTACAGTACAATAATTATGAATTTTATTATGGGTACTGAAAACCTTACCCATACTGAAATTATTTTTCTTGTAATACATATATATGACCTTGTTACTGCTGATGTTGCAGCATTATTAATGCTACGACACCATTACATGTAATTCCGCAGCCATTTCTAGCCAGTTAGCATCCAAACTCCTCAGCCAATACCACAAAGTGACCTTTGCAAACGTGTTGCCAACCGCATTTGCCAAAGCTCGTACAGCTCAAACCGCATCTAATCGATATTCTACTAGTAGCATTTCGCATAACTGCATGGTAGACTGCAACTTTTGTCACAATCTATGTATTGTAAAATACCACTACCATATCATGTCTGATTGGTCCACGTGGCTTGGAGCTGGTTAGCACGTGGCATGTCATGTGATTCTGTGGTATTTGAAAGACATACTGATAGTCAGTGCTGGTGCAGTTACAATACAACAGCCTAGTTTTGGTATCCACGAGAAAGGACAACCTGGTCAGGTATCCACGAGAAAGGACAACCTGGTTTGGTATCCGCGAGAAAGGACAGCCTAGTTTGCATGACAGGCTCCACGGCTGTCATGCAATGAGCAGAACGGAGCGTTATGGCTTGACACGACGCATTAAAAAAAAAAAAAAAAATTGCATGATGACTATAGCCTTATGGACGTCCGCGTTGTAATGTATTGTGGACTGTAAACACAAGTGAAAACTGAATGATCGCATATAGGCACAATCACAAACCATTGGATGGCACTACGAAAACAAATTTTTAGTTACGGTACATGCAAGCGACGCCATGGCGTTGCAAGACGCTAGGATTAATTGAGTGATGTACTGTGTATTCAAGCGTATTGCCATGAACATATTTTATTACACTGGATGATGATACAGGCATGGTCGTGGGGGAATTAGTATTGGTTATGAAATTTCTTTTTTAATACCCATCCCTTTTTTATCTTTTTCCCCTTTCACACTTTCCTATAAAATGTCCACACCAGTTTTACTATACTGCGTTGTGTTCTATCTGACTTTTTCCTGCCAGCTTCGGCTGGAGGGTTTGGAGCGGGAAGAGCCGCCTTCTTTGCCTGCTTAACGTAGGTAAGACCATTGGAGACACTAAATACAGCTTAGATAACAAAGAAATTAGCAAATCGGAATGCGAGAGGGATCTAGGAGTTATGGTTAGTAACGACCTTAAACCAAGGCAACAGTGTATTAATGCGAGAAATAAAGCAAATAGGGTCCTAGGATTTATTTCGAGAAGCGTGAGCAACAGATCATCAAAAGTAATACTGATATTAAACTTTATCTAGCATTAGAAAGGCCACATTTAGACTACGCAGTACAATTTTGGTGTCCTTACGATAGAATGGATATTAATTCGTTAGAAAATGTACAGAGAAGAATGACAAAAATTATACATGACGTCCGGAACCTGTTATATGAAGAGACTGAAAAGACTAAGTCTGCATTCGCTAGAGAGGCGTAGTGTAAGGGGAGACTTAATTGAGGTGTTTAAGTGGATGAAGGGTATAAATAAGGGAGATATTAGCAAGGTACTTAAAGTGAGCATACAGGATAGAACTAGAAATAATGGTTTCAAACTAGAAAAATTCCGTTTCAATGAGGAAATAGGCAGAAATTGGTTTGGTAATAGAGTAGTAGACGAATGGAATAAGCATAGGCTAGATAAGCATATGACAAATAATGGGTGGATATAGAAAAAAGAAAATCTTATAACCAATACTAATTCATAATTTTTCCTTTTCAGGTTACACTATGATAGTCTCTATTCTTTCACACTTTCCTGTAAAATGTTCACGCCAGTTTTTCTGTACTGCGTGGTGTTCTTTCTGACTTTTTCCTGCCGGCTTCGGCTGGTGGGTTTGGAGGGCGGGGGAGAACCCTTCTTCTTTGCTATCCTTATCTCATTCTAGTAGTTCAGTTACTCTTCTAGGAGCTGCCTAGCATGGGCCATCCGGCCTACTTCAGTTATCCTCTCTTCTTATGTTCTTATGTAGTAGTTCAATTACTCTTCTAGGAGCTACGTAGCATAGGCCAACCGGCATACTGCATATATCCTCTCGTGTTCATATATGATTATTCCATTCATCTACTACTACTCTTGCTAAACCAATTTCTACCTATTTCCTTACCGGAATATATGTAGTTTGAAACCATCAGTGCCAGTTCTGTCCTGTATGTTCACTTTAAGTATCTTGCTAATATCTCCCTTATTTCTTTCGTTCATCCACTTAAACACCTCAATTACTCTACGCCTTTCTAGTGAGTGCAGATTTAGTTTCTCATATGAATGGTTCCGAACATCATGTGTAATTTTTGTCATTCTACTCTGCACATTTTTAAAAGAATTTGCACCCATTCTATAGTACGGACACCAAAATTACACTGCGTAGTCTCATTTTTTTTCTTTTTTTTCATATGTCCAACTCTGGGCAAAGGCTTCAGGGCCTATTTCTTGGGGGCAGTGACCTATCCCAACGCCCAGTAGTCCTCGTACACCTCCACATGTCACCACTTCGGCGCTAACACCCACCATCCATGTGAATATATGCTAGGGCTGTCTCATACAGGACTGGTGTATTGGTATTAGCGGGAGTATTTTTACAACATGTCGGCGGGTCATCTGGCAGATCAGGAAAGTTTGCTTTTTAGGAAATTCAAATCCTTAAACTGTTCCCTGCCCCAGCCGAGATTCGATCCTGGATCAATTAGGATTGCAGGCCGCCTCTCTACCGATTCAGCCACAGCCTCCCCCTAAATGGCCTTATTAATGCTAGATAAAGGTGCAATATTACTTTAAATGTTCTTTTGCTCACGCTTCGCGAAATAAATCCTAGGACCCTATTTGCTTTATTTGCCGCATTAATACACTGTTGCCATGGTTTGAGGACTTTACTAACCCTAACTCCTAGATCTCTCGCGCATTCCAATTTAGTAATTTCTTGGTTATGTAAGTTGTATTTATTATCTCCAGTGGTCTTGCCTACGTTAAGTACTTTACATTTTTCAACGTTAAATTCCATTTGTCAATTTTTGGACCATCATAAAAAAATCAGCTAAACACAGGACAGAATTTAGAAAAGCAAGCTTGTAGGCTCACCATATAAATGTACCCTCTTTTCTTAAAGTAGCCTAGCAACGTTCTCCGAACCCTATCCCCCTCCTCCGTCTGACATTATCTGGATACTCGCCAAGCTCTAGCATTCGTTATAGTCGTCTGGTCATATTGATCTATTCTACCTCCCACCCATCCCCCCAGCCAAACTGCCACTCGCCCATCAACAGGACGCAAAGTGGGGTGCGGGGTGGGGGGACTGACGTGATTCTCCGGGTGGGGAGCCGGGGAAGGAGAGATGAAAATGGTTAATCAGTTCGAGTGGGAGGAATGAAGAATTAGTTGGTTACTGTACACAGGTTAAAGGGGGGATTTTCAACACATAAGAGAGCAAAACAAGCGAGTTTATCGACCACTTGACCTGCGTCGCGCTATGAAACCTGGGGGGGGGGGGTAAAGAAATGGGTGTGGTGAGCAAAGAGACGGATGGGATGGACCGAAAATCTGGTGAACTGGTGGACTGGGCCAGTAAAGTATGCCCTGTGGAGGGGGTAGGAGGTAAATGGGTGCTGTAGGATTTGTGCCTTGAGTACATACCATATTTATTTCGATATATTCACCAAGAATGGATTTGTCGGGGTGGTGGGCAAAAGGTGAAGAATTGGTGTGGGGACAAATGAGTGGGACTGGCTGGAACTGAAGTGAGGTGGTGGTGGTGGAGAGTAGGGTGAGACTACCCTGTGAAGTGAGCACTAGAAGACGAGAGCGCAGAGAGAGAGAGAGAGAGAGAGAGAGAGAGAGGAGGGGGGGAGACAAATGCTAAACATTCGGTAAAGTCACTCAGGTCGGATAAAATTTAATGTAGGAGTCCATATATATATACTTATATATAATATATATATATATATATATATATATATATATATATATATATATATATATATATATATATATATATATATATATATAATCTCATCAGCCGTTTGAGTGTCCACTGCAGGACCGGCCTATCCCGACCAAAGTGGACACGATACAGCCAATGTATCTCTACCAAGTGGCTTAGGCTGTCTGGTAGAGACTGCATGTAAGGTGAGAAGTGCTTGTAAGTGTAATTGTTGTGTTGGAGTGGCCTTGGTTGTGTGTGTAGTCTGTGAACCAAGTGTAATCGGCCTGCGCAAGCCAACTGGGTGCAAATATACTTTACAGTATGCAACACTGGTTCAACCATAGCACACCTTGTGTCCGCCAATGCAGTACGTTGCATGAAGAACGCTCCCAGAGTTTATTACCCTGGCGGGGCACGAACCCTTGTTCTTCAGTGTACGAAAATGCACACTTTACCACTGTACCACAGAGGCTCCATATATATATATATATATATATATATATATATATATATATATATATATATATATGTGTGTGTGTGTGTGTGTGTGTGTGTGTGCATTTTTATCGACAATTTACGTAGTTCTATGCATATTTTTCTTTTATCCTTGCAATCTCAAGACAATTTCGTTTGGCTCGGGAAATTACCGAACCGGGAGTGGGGGGGGGGGTGGAGGTTGATACAGTCCTAATTAACCCTTCCATCACATGAAGCTTAAACTGGATAAAATCGTCCGGAGGCAGCAAGAAAGCAAAAAATAAGTCACACTATTAGAGGGATCAATGGACATCTGGGAGAGGGAGCAGAGAAATGACTGAAATAATGTATGTTGGAAAAAGGGGGCAAAATATGGTGAGGTGGACTTAGGGAATGTGGGAGCAGAAAACGAGGGAATGTGAGGTGAGGGAAATTGTAGAAATGCAGAGAATACCTGGAAGAAAGGATGGATGAGGTAGGAGAGATGGATGAGGTAGGAGATGGGAAGATGGATGAGGAAGGAAAGATGGAAAGATGGATGAGGAAGGAAAGATGGAAAAAGGTAGGAGAGATGGCGAGATGGATGAGCTAGGACAGATGGGGAGATGGATGAGCTAGGACAGATGGGGAGATGGATGAGCTAGGACAGATGGAGAGACGGATGAGGCAGGACAGATGGAGAGACGGATGAGGCAGGAGAGATGGCGAGATGGATGAGGTAGGAGAGATGGCGAGATGGATGAGGTAGGAGAGATGGCGAGATGGATGAGGTAGGACAGATGGCGAGATGGATGAGGTAGGAAAGATGGTGAGATGGATGAGGTAGGAAAGATGGGGAGATGGATGAGGTAGGAGAGATGGGGAGATGGATGAGGTAGGAGAGATGGGGAGATGGACGAGGTAGGAGAGATGGGGAGATGGACGAGGTAGGAAAGATGAAGGAAAGAGTGAGGCAGGAAAGATGAAGGAAAGAGTGAGGCAGGAAAGATGAAGGAAAGAGTGAGGCAGGAAAGATGAAGGAAAGGGTGAGGAAGGAAAGATGAAGGAAAGGGTGAGGCAGGAAAGATGAAGGAAAGAGTGAGGCAGGAAAGATGAAGGAAAGGGTGATGAAGGAAAGGGTGAGGCAGGAAAGATGAAGGAAAGGGTGAGGCAGGAAAGATCAAGGAAAGAGTGAGGCAGGAAAGATGAAGGAAAGGGTGAGGCAGGAAAGATGAAGGAAAGGGTGAGGCAGGAATGATGAAGGAAAGGGTGAGGCAGGAAAGATGAAGGAAAGGGTGAGGCAGGAAAGATGAAGGAAAGGGTGAGGCACGAAAGATGAAGGAAAGGGTGAGGCAGGAATGATGATGGAAAGGGTGAGGCAGGAAAGATGAAGGAATGGGTGAGGTAGGAAAGATGGAGGAAAGGGTGAGGCAGGAAAGATGGAGGGAAGGGTGAGGCAGGAATGGTCAAGGAATGAGTGAGGCAAGAAAGATGAAGGAAAGACTGAGGCAGGATAGATGAAAGGAAGGGTGAGGCAGGAAAGATGGAGAGAAGGTTGAGGCAGGAAAGATGGAGGAAAGGGTGAGCAGGAAAGATGGAGGGAAGGGTGAGGCAGGAAAGATGGAGGGAAGGGTGAGGCAGGAAAGATGGAGGGAAGGGTGAGGCAGGAAAGACGGAGGGAAGGGTGGGGGAGCCTTCTTCTTTGCTATCCTTATCTCATTCTAGTAGTTCAGTTACACTTCTAGGAGCTGCCTAGCATGGGCCAACCGGCCTACTGCAGTTATCCTCTCTTCTTATGTTCTTATAAAAGATGGAGGGAAGGGTGAGGCAGGCAAGATGGAGGGAAGGGTGAGCCAGGCAAGATGGAGGGAAGGGTGAGCCAGGCAAGATGGAGGGAAGGGTGAGGCTGAAAAGATGAAAGAAAAGGTGAGGCAGGAAAGATGAAAGAAAAGGTGAGGCAGGAAAGATGAAAGAAAGGATGAGGCAGGAAAGATGAAAGAAAGTAAGGCAGGAAATATGAAAGAAAGGGTGAGGCAGGAAAGATGAAAGAAAGGGTGAGAGAGGAAAGATGAAGGAAAGGGTGAGGCAGGAAAGATGAAAGAAAGAGTGAGTCAGGAAAGATGAAGGAAAGGGTGAGTCTGGGAAGATGAAGGAAAGGGTGAGTCTGGGAAGATGGAGGGATTGTGAGGCAGGAAGGATGGAGGGAAGGTAAATCAGGAAAGATGGAGGAAAGCGTGAGGCAGGAAAGATGGAGGGAAGGGTGAGGCAAGAAAAATGGAGGGAAGGGCGAGGCAGAAAAGATGGAGGGAAGGGTGAGGCAAGAAAGATGGAGGGAAGGGTGAGGCAGGAAAAATGGAGGGAAGGGTGAGGCAGAAAAGATGGAGGAGAAAGTGAGGCAGGAAAGATAAAGGAAAGGTGAGGCAGGAATGATGAAAGGAAGGATGAGACAGGAAGGGTAAGGCAGGAAATTTTAAAGGGAGGGTAAGGTAGGAAAGATCAAAGGAAAGGTAAGGTAGGAAAGATGGAGGGAAGGGTGAGGCAGGAAAGATGGTGGGAAGGGTGGGGGAGGAAAGATGGTTGGGTGTGGGGGGGGGGAATTGGAGGGAAGGGTGAGGCAGGAAAGATGAAGGAAAGGGTGAGGCAGGAAAAATGGAAGAAATGGTGAGGTAGGAAAGATGGTCAGGAGACAGAAATGATGGATGGCTAAAGAAAGAAAATGAAAGAGGGATAAGGGAACAACGTGCAAAGTACTGGTGATAAAGAGGATAAACAAAAACTACAAAAAGAAAAGGGAAAAATAAGAAATAGAAAAGGGAATAATAAAAAAAAAAGGCTAGGAGGGGACAAGCACAAAAACTGGAAATAGGGATGAAGAAAAAAAACAATGTCGGAGGGCATTAGCTGCCTAGCATGGACCGATCGACCTGAAGCAGTTATGTTCTTGGGTAAAAAAAAAAAGGGGGGGAAGGAGGGGGGAGGGGGCAATAAGAGAAGGGAGAGAGGGTTAAGCGAAGGGTACAAAAGGTTGCAAAGGAGTAAGGGATGGGAATAAAAGCTGGAGACAGGGATAAGGAGAGGGAACAGAGGCTGGAGATAGGGATAAATGGACTGGTACAAAGGCTGGAGAAAATAATAAGGGAAGAGTACAAGGCTGAAAAGAGGGATAAATGGACTGGTACAAGGGCTGGAGAGAAGGATAAGGGAAGAGTACAAGGCTGGAGAGAGGGTTAAGGGAAGGGACAAAGGCTGGAGAGAGGGATAGGGAAGGGAACAAAGGCTGCCGAGAGATAAGCAAATAAGTTGGAAACAAGAAAACCAAAAATTAGGGAATAAGGGAGAGCATAATAGAGGATAAAGGGAAGAAGAGTTAACTTTCACTACACGGGGTACCGATATCTTAGCACAAAAAGAAAGCAAACTACTGGTCCTTTAGGGGCTCTCTGTTATAGGGAAGGTTATAACTAGCCTAACCATTCTATAAAATCCAAGAAAATTAGACAACTGGGGTACGCCGGTTGACTCGTACTAGGCAATTTCTGTCTAAAGGTACGGCTAGAGAAACATGACAAAGGTGAGGAAGGGGAAGCCAAGTGGTCGGAATATTGATGGAGATGGACGTATTTTTGTGGACAGTTTGTGGTACTAAAATAAATAACCGTTAGTTCAATGATTCTAGCAGTGAGAGAGAGAGAGAGAGAGAGAGAGGGGGGAGGGGGGGAGGAGAGGGAGGGGGGAGGGGAAGAGAGGGGGGAGAGGGGAAGAGAGGGGGGAGAGGGGAAGAGAGGGGGGAGAGGGGAAGAGAGGGGGGAGAGGGGAAGAGAGGGGGGAGAGGGGAAGACAAGGAGAGAGAGAGAGAGAGAGAGAGAGAGAGAGCGTACAGGAAATACTAGAGTCAATGAGTTTTAGGGAATGGCGGCCGTGTTGAAAGAGTTCGTTGCAACGGATGACTGCGGAGGATTGTTAGGTAAGATCTGGGTTGAGTGGCAAGATCAAGAACGGTGCAAGATCAGGAATGAAAAGTAGGATCTGGGATTAGTACATGATCAAGAACAAAGCAAGATCAGGAATGGGCTCAAGATCAGGAATGGGGCAATTTCAAGATCACCAACGGGCTTAAGATCAGGAACGAGTGGCTGAATAAACTCGTCAGGTAACAAAATCGTCTGGTGACCATTAGATACACGTTACCGAATTGGCAAAGTAAATATCTATGGCTCTTTAAACAAATCCTGCTCAGCATTATTATGAGAGTCTAATTTACAATCCAGTTACAATCAAAGCTTCCATTTCCAAAGATTTACTTGATTCCGACGTGGTCATGAGCAAAAATTTCTCGGGTGGACTTCGGTTTACAGTAAGTTGGCAACACTGTACAAGCTTTCAAACGAATTATATGCATTATCATCCGTAGAGTTTATCAAAAGGAAACACCTGGAGCCCCCGATAGGTTTTGTGTATTCTTGTTGCAAACGGACATTTTAATCAACCTAGGGAAAGTTTTTCGTACTGAAAAGTTTTATTAATGTTATATCCAACTCCTCCAGTTCGAAAACACCTTCAATCCGAAACCTATCTTTATTCTGACCACCTCGAGATTTTAGATTATAATATCCCCTGGGCTGAAGGGATAAGTGCCCTTAACCCTGTTTGTAACATCAGGTTAGCAGGGAAATGAAAATGTTTAACAATACATTAATGCTGCACAAAGCCTCGCTCCTTCCTATCTTTGTTTAATTCTCGTGGTCTAGTAACAAACTTTTGCATGAGCTGCCTTGCATGGGTTAACTGACGCAATGGTGATATTCTTCTATATCCCTATTACAAAAAACAGCATTAGGCAACGCTAAAGGAAATACCACAGAGGCACGTACCAGGTATGGGGTTTGAGTTCATAATCTCAATTGCTTACACTGAATAATAGTCATTAATAGAAATTGCTTCTATATCATTCCATAGAAAACTGGTCAGATTATTAAAAAAAGTGGGCGCGTGGGGAGGGGAAGTACCCCAGTATCGGGTCACTTAAGATAGGAAATGTCAAAACTGAACGAATAACAATACTAGGGGGGAAAATTTACACTTAAAAACGAATGAGAATGGTCTTAAAAATTTAATCTTTACCAATTAGATTTAGTTGTCACTATCCGGGCCCTGATTTTAATTCTTCCGAAAGTCAAAATCAAAGGAATTAGTTGATGTAAAAAATATATATATATTTTACGGAAGTCTTTATTAGGTCCTTTTCCATACGTTTTTGCAAAAAGAACAGTTCATGCCCTGTTTCTGCTAAACAAAGTCGTGTTTACGAGGAGTGTTACGATTTGTTTCTGCAGAAAAAAAACAAGGCATGACGTAGTCTCGTGTAAAAAATATGGGCAATGATACGGTTTGAATTCGGGAAATAGTTAAGTTGGCAATAAGATACTCAACCTCTCCTTTACATTTTGTTCACAACAGCGCTGCTCATGAAGTTGTTCACGAATACACAGTTCTTATTCTTTGATCATTCTGAGTCAGGTAAATTAATATTACATGTGCAAGATGTTTTTGTTTGGTATATACGGTAATTATAAAAGTGTGGAGTCAAGGAACAATGAAATCTCCCACTATTCTTGGCAGTGCAAAGGACATGTAGCCTACAAAAAGACTGATTTGAGGTATACTATTCTGCAGCTGGATAATTCTTGTACATAATATTTTCATGAAAATTTCAACCACCGACTGTCACCATGCTATTTTATATGCACTTTTTCAGGTCTGCTTTTCTAACATAATCTGTTTTTAATCACTGTCGACTTTTGTGAGATAAATGGGCTAGCGGCCCACATATAATACATAAAAACATTTGTATACATCACAGTATCCACTTGTGAGCACACAGCACGGTGGTTTCTTTGTCTCCAGGACCATCCGCCGTTTTCTTTGGTTGAACCATGTCGGTCGCCCACCTCCATCACCGTTCACTACCACTGGCTCCCCTCCCCTTCCAACTGTTCACACAATTTCTCCAGCACTGGGGCTCTCACCACACTTATCACGGCTACAGGTACACGTACACACTTCACTTCACCGGCTGCACGCTGTAAGATTTCAACGCCGCACTGGAAATAATCTTTAGACGGAAAAAAGTTGAGGCGGAGCGCGGCAAACGGGCTTACCTGCGCTGTGCTCTGCTAGCCTTCTAAAGTGCGAGCCCACAACCCGGCCGAGATCGGGGGTCTGGCTGAGGAATGCGACGTCGTGGTGCCAATCCGTATTTTCAAAATTTCTTCACCAATTACCTCCTCCACCAGTTACCCCTGAGCATTGCAATCAGTGTAACATTTCGCTAATTTTTGTTCTTTTTCTGAGACAAGCGACACACTGTTCGGGTTTTGAGGAGCGATCTAGGGAGGACACTGGTGCATACTGCTAGAGGTGTGTGCGAGTGACTGTCGCTATTGGAAACTCTAGCAGACTAGCAGGAGTACCCGAAGGCAAGTCCGAGTCGGCTGCCTCATTGGTTGAGAGGATGTGGGGTGGAGTTTGGAGGTCCGCTGGGGGAGAAGAAAAGGAGGGGGAGTGGGGAGGCAGGGGGAGTGGGGAGGCAGGGGGAGAGGGAAGGAAGTGGGAGAGGGGAGGAGGGGAGAGGGAACAGGGGAGGGAGGAAGAGGAGAGCGGGGGACATAGGTAGTGGTTAGGAGGGGGAAGGGATGGGGGAGGGAGAGGAGGGGTAATAAGAGAGAGAGGGGGTGAGGAGTGGGCTAGCGAGGGTGACCACGCCGTAGCCGAAATTTGAAGCCATGAATCTTTTACCATTTTTCTTCCAGGATAACCATGAGCATAGGAGTTCTTCAGGCCCCCAGCTTGACACATAACACATTCCCCTCCTCCCTGCCCCATATCCATTGGCCTGGGGGGAAGAGGGAACGAGAAAATGGAGAAAAATTAAGAAAAACAACCACCTAGGCAACACACAACCCGGAGAGACAGTGAGGCAGGCAGGCAGACACAGCGAACGCCCTACGGTTCTCTCTCTCTCTCTCTCTCTCTCTCTCTCAATGGGCCTGGGTCTTTGTGTAGTAAGGGAAATAACCGGGAGGATTTCTTACCATAGACAACACGGGAAGGAATTTTTTTCATGGATATATATGTACTTTTTGAGGAGATATACGTTGTGGATGAAGGGTCGGATAACTTTCACTTATTTATTTATTTATTTTGTAGGCAGGGTAGGTTTTCGTACTGTGGATGAGTATACTGATAGACTGTTATCGTCTGGTTTATATGTATATATAAGAGAGAGAGAGAGAGAGAGAGAGAGAGAGAGAGAGAGAGAGAGAGAGAGAGAGAGAGAGAAAATGACTAACAAACTCACCTGAAAAATGAAAAATCGAAAGGCGTAACTAGCGGTGTACCACAGGGTTCAGTACTCCGTCCCTTATTATTTATCATATATATAAATGATCTAGACTTAGGAGTCAATAACAGCATCAGCAAATTTGCCGACGATACAAAAATAGGGCGTATCATTAACTCGACTGACGATTGCCATAACTTACAAAAAGACCTCGATACATTGTCCAAATGGTCTAAAACTTGGCAAATGGAATTTAACGTTGAAAAATGTAAAGTACTTAAAGTAGGCAAGACCATTGGAGATACTAAATACAGCTTAGATAACAAAGAAATTAGCAAATCGGAATGCGAGAGAGATCTAGGAGTTATGATTAGTAACGACCTTAAACCAAGGCAACAGTGTATTAATGTGAGAAATAAAGCAAATAGGGTCCTAGGATTTATTTCGAGAAGCGTGAGCAATAGATCATCTAGAGTAATACTGAAAATTTATCTAGCATTAGTAAGGCCACATTTAGACTACGCAGTACAATTTTGGTGTCCTTACTATAGAATGGATATTAATTCGTTAGAAAATGTACAGAGAAGAATGACTAAAATGATACATGACATCCGGAACCTGTCATATGAAGACAGACTGAAAAGACTAAGTCTGCATTCGCTAGAGAGGCGTAGAGTAAGGGGAGACTTAATTGAGGTGTTTAAGTGGATGAATGGTATAAATAAGGGAGATATTAGCAAGGTACTTAAAGTGAGCATACAGGATAGAACTAGAAATAATGGTTTCAAACTAGAAAAATTCCGTTTCAGAAAGGAAATCGGTAGAAATTGGTTTGGTAATAGAGTAGTAGATGAATGGAATAAGCTACCTAGTAAAATAGTTGCTGCCTCTTCCATTGAGAGTTTCAAGCATAGGCTAGATAAGCATATGACAAATAATGAGGGATATAGAATAAAGAAAATCTTATAACCAATACTAATTCAAAAAAATTTTCTTTTCAGGTTACACTATGATAGTCTCTATTCTCCTTTCACACTTTCCTGTAAAATGTCCACGCCAGTTTTTCTATACGGCGTGGTGTTCTTTCTGACTTTTTCCTGCCGGCTTCGGCTGGAGGGTTTGGAGGGCGGGGGAGAGCCTTCTTCTTTGCTATCCTTATCTCATGCTAGTAGTTCAGTTACTCTTCTAGGAGCTGCCTAGCATGGGCCAACCGGCCTAACTGCTTCAGTTATCCTTTCTTCTTATGTTCTTATGTAACATTTTTGCTAGTTATGAAAGTTTGACCCGATTTCAGATGAAGTGTTACAAATGCTTCTCTGTTTTCCCGTATTCAGAAACATCTACAATCACCTCAGTCCCAGAGCTTTCCTAAGCTAAAAAAAAAAAAATAAATAAAAAAAAATAAAAAATAAAAAATAATAATAATGGTAGTCTAGGGGTAGCCAAAACCAAATAGGAAAGGCATCTCTCTTCTGAGATCAAATCGTGATAGTTTCTTAATCTCGCACAGTACCTCAGCAGGATTCCTATAGTCAGTTTAGTTTCACCGGTCTATTCCTACAAATCCAATACTGAGTCGTGGTTGTAAAAAAAAAAAAAAAAAAACAGTGACAGGGTAATGAAGCAGGAATTAGTCCCTTGAGTACCAATCAATTCACCCCCCCCCCCAATGCTAACTCCTGTATTGTAAATTCCAGTATATCTATGTAACAAAACAGCGTGCCCTACGAGACATGAATTCCTCTGTGCATAATACTTGGCCTCATGGTTCTGTTACTATATAGGTATGTGTCCCCTTGGGAGTAATAACTTGGTTAAAACAAACCCCTCCAGTCTAACTACAATTGGGCCTGTATTCTCGTCGTATAAAGAAGCTCCCTAGCGCCTCTTCCTTAACAATGTATTGTTTTTTCCTAACTACCCGATAATATCCTGTTTTTGGTTTTCATATTTTTTTTTTTAATACCGACATTGCATGAATAACACACAAGAATATAGTACGAGATCAGAATCAGAAATAAACCGGTAACGATGAGATGTTAGAATGCTTCCTAACCGTACATTGCAGTTGAGTTCAAAGGTGGTTAAAACTTGGCAAATGGAATTTAACGTTGAAAAATGCAAAGTACTTAACGTAGGCAAGACCATTGGAGACACTAAATAGAGCACAGTTAAGAAAGAAATTAGCAAATCGGAATGCGAGAGGGATCTAGGAGTTATGATTAGTAACGACCTTAAACCAAGGCAGCAGTGTATTAATGCGAGAAATAAAGCAAATAGGGTCCTAGGATTTATTTCGAGAAGCGTGAGCAGTAGATCATCAAAAGTAATACTGAAACTTTATCTAGCATTAGTAAGGCCACATTTAGACTACGCAGTACAATTTTGGTGTCCTTACTATAGAATGGATATTAATTCATTAGAAAATGTACAGAGAAGAATGACAAAAATTATACATGACGTCCGGAACCTGTCATATGAAGACGGAATGAAAAGACTAAGTCTACATTCGCTAGAGAGCCGTAGAGTAAGGGGAGACTTAATTGAGGTGTTTAAGTGGATGAAGGGTATAAATAAGGGAGATATTAGCAAGGTACTTAAAGTGAGCATACAGGATAGAACTAGAAATAATGGTTTCAAACTAGAAAATTTCCGTTTCAATAAGGAAATAGGTAGAAATTGGTTTGGTAATAGAGTAGTAGACGAATGGAATAAGCTACCTAGTAAAGTAGTTGCTGCCTCTTCCATTGAGAGTTTCAAGCATAGGCTAGATAAGCATCTGACAAATAATGGGTGGATATAGAAAAAAGAAAATCTTATAACCAATACTAATTCATAATTTTTCCTTTTCAGGTTACACTATGATAGTCTCTATTCTCCTTTCACACTTTCCTGTAAAATGTCCACGCCAGTTTTTCTATACTGCGTGGTGTTCTATCTGACTTTTTCCTGCCGGCTTCGGCTGGAGGGTTTGGAGAGCGGGGGAGAGCCTTCTTCTTTGCTATCCTTATCTCATTCTAGTAGTTCAGTTACTCTTCTAGGAGCTGCCTAGCATGGGCCATCCGGCCTACTGCAGTTATCCTCTCTTCTTATGTTCTTATATAAGGGTTAATAAATTCATCTTTAGTGGTGGAAGGAATATAATACAGTATCTTCATAATGAAAGGGTTTGGAATCCATTACTTTCTTGAATTTTACCATCATCATCATCATCAACATCAATCATCATCATCATTATTATTATTATTTTTATTATTATTATTATTATTATTATTATTATTATTATTATTATTTTATTGCTTGTGGTTCCTAGGTATACTGGGGCAGGAACCTACGGTTGAAGTTCTGAGAAACCTTCGATGACGTGGGCTATTGCTATTCCCCTTGCGTTCTGACCACGTTGCCGAGAGAGAGAGAGAGAGAGAGAGAGAGAGAGAGAGAGAGAGATTATAACCATCTTAACCCTGTGTCCTACACGTATAAGCGAATAACAGAACACTGAAAAGAGAAAGTAAGAAAAACAACTAACTTAGCGAAAAAGAAAGAAAAAAAAGTTACTAACAAAAGATCAACATAAAGAAAACTAGCTCAAGGAAAAGGTAAAATCAAATAAAAATAAGAGACAAGCTAACTAACAAAGAGTAAACAAATGCCGAGCCAGACGGACAGAACCCTCCATACTTGAGGTGCATCAAAATCACCTCCGTCGGCGATGTGAACAAACTCGGCGCTTGGGTGGTAATTTTAAGTGGCTTTGGGGACCGCACAGTTGCCTCCTCTTCTGCTATATATTTTCCTTCTTGCGCCTTAGGTTCTCTTGTGTGTTATAATATACAACTTCGCAGCCGGGATTTTTTTGAGGTGGATAAAATTTGATTGCCTGTATTTTTGAGGTATGGCTGTCTGGAAGTAGCCTGTTATAAATATATCTAAATTAATTAAAAATGTGTCGTACTAAGCAGTAAAGAACCCAGGAAACAATAGTCAATAGCCGATGATTAAATGAAAATATAAATAAAAGACGAGACAACATAAGAAACTTTCCGTTCATCTCAGTACTTTTATGGAAAGGAGGGGGCACTGAACCTTTCGGATCCACCTCCCCCCCCCCTGCCACCCGCTGACTGCACTCATGTTGTATATCTGTTTATTATCGACATAATTTGCTTCAGAATCATAGGAAAGGATTATTTAGATGTGATGTGCATAGTAAATCGCTGAGGAAGAGGCGTTTCGAGATATCCGATGACAATTATTCTCTATTTTACTCTACCTTGGCCCAGATCTCGTCCTCTTGCAGCTTATTTCACTTAGCTTAGCGGTAGAAAAAGACAAAAGTACGGCTTTACATTCTTTATACAGCCCATCTTCGTGACTGACACCTTATTCTAGTGTTAATCTGTTATTATTCGGCATTTCAGACGAAGAGATGGGAATTTTAGGTCAAGTTAGAGTATAAAACGCATCGAAAAATGTCCTTAGTGTCGATTCTTAACCCTTTCACAACAAGGCGTCTCTCGCAACCTCGCCAGCCAGAATGGGCCTACATAATGCATAAACAGTGAAGGGAAAGTAGGATGAATTTTTAATGGGCAGCAAAGCTAAGAAAAAAAAAGTTGTTTATGTATGCGTAGTGAATGATCAGTGGGAAATAGGTAGGTCAGAATGTACGAGTATGTAATTCTTTTGTGTGTTGGCATGTTTTCTGATACTGTCTGGTCCTACAGTTGCCCCTCACTTCCCTCCCTATCCCCAAAAAGGATGATGGTGGACTACAGGAGGGTGTGTGGTGTGATAATGAGGCGCGGTGCAGTAATGTGCTGTGTGGTGCTGTGAAGAATGACATGTGGCGTAATGATGTGTTGTGCTGTCATGTGATGGTGTGATGAGTGAGATGTACTGATGTGGTGGTGATGAGAGATGCGGTGTAGTGATATGGTGGTGATAAGTAAGGTGTGGTGTAGTATTGTGGTGTATTGATGCGGTGGTGATAAGTAAAATGTGGTGTAGTGATGTGGTGGTGATAAGTAAGACATGGTGTAGTAATGTGCTGGTGATAAGTAAGACGTGGTGTAGTAATGTGCTGGTGATAAGTAAGACGTGGTGTGGTGGTGTGGTAAGGTGTGGTGTAGTGATGTGGCGGTGATAATTGGTGATGTGGTGTGGTGGTGGCAAGGCTAGACTGGAGCAGAAACCTCTCTGCCTCTGGTCATGTTGTTACTCGCCTCCTCCTTACTCCCTGCCTCGCCGCCTGCCTCACCACGTGCCTGCCTTACCACCTGCCTCACCACCTGTCTGCCTCACTTACTTATATCCTTACCTTTAGCACCTGTCTGTCTTCCTCATTAGAGTTCCCACACCCACTAGCACCACCTGCCTCACCATCTACCAACAACTTACATCCTTTGGCTTCACCTACTCTACTCTTATTCACATTCGTCGCCTACCTTCCTACTTTCCAGCCTTCCTCCCTCCTCACTTACCTTGCTCCCAACCTGCCTCACAATCTTACTCAACTTCCTCACTATATCCTTGCCTCTACCTGCCTGCCTCATACCCTGTCTTCCTCACTAATTACCTGCCTCATCACCCCTGCATGCCTGCTTCATCTGTCCGTCTGCCTCACCTGCCTTCCTGTCTCACTTGCTGTATGCATCACTACCAACCTACCTCAAAGCCATATTCATCTACCTTCATTTTTACCTTCCTCTTGCTCTCTCTCTCTCTCTCTCACACACACACACACACACACACACACACACACACACACACACAATCCCTCTCCTCCTCTATCTCCTCTTCTTCCTGTCCTCTATATCATCAGTCTTCTTACTTTTCTTTCTCTTCTCTGTTCTTCTCAGTTTCTCTTCTTTTCATCCACACCTTTCTTTTCTCCCCTCCCCCTTTTTATATCCCTCCCTTCCCCTCATCTTCCTCTTCAACCTCTATCACTGTCTCTCCCTCTCCTCCCTTAATCTTCTCCATCACTCCCCCACTCTTCTCCCACTCCCCTACTACTCCTTCACATATTCTCCCCTCCTCCTCATCTTGAATAAATGCCAAATCATTTTTACCTTAGTTTGCTTCTTTGGGGTCTGGGGAAGGGGTTAAGGGGTTGTTGATGAGGAGGGATGGGGTGTGGTGAGGAAGGGTGTGATATGGTGTGGATGTGGTGTGGTGGAGAGGGTGTAGTGTGATGTGATGGTGTGGTGTGATAAGATGTGAGAGGACGTGGTGTGGTGCGGTGTGGTGTCTTGGGAAGGATATACTGTGGTGTGGTGTGGTGCTGAGGTGTGGAAGGGCATGGTGTGGTGTGGTGTGGTGTGGTGAGGAGGGAAGGTGTGGTGTGGTGTGGTGTGGTGTGGAGGGAACATAAGAACATAAGAAGAGAGGACAACTGCAGTAGGCCGGTTGACCCATGCTAGGCAGCTCCTAGAAGAGTAACTGAACTACTAGAATGAGATAAGGATAGCAAAGAAGAAGGCTCTCCCCTGCCCTCCAAACCCTCCAGCCGAAGCCGGCAGGAAAAAGTCAGAAAGAACACCACGCCGTATAGAAAAACTGGCGTGGACATTTTACAGGAAAGTGTGAAAGGAGAATAGAGACTATCATAGTGTAACCTGAAAAGGAAAAATTATGAATTATGAAAAGGAAAAATTATGAATTAAATGAAAATTTATGAATTATAGGAAAAATTATGAAGGGAAGGTGTGGTGTGGTGAGAAATGCTGAAATGAGTTTGGGGGAAGATTTCCAAAGGCAGGGTAAGGTAGAAGAGGAATGCATATAGTATGTGTGCTGAAAGGTAGGAGTAGGGTGGGGTGCAAAGGAATGAGAGAAAAGAGGACAAATAAAAAAATAAATAAAATAAAAGTAAGATTTGGATGTGATGGGTAGCAGCATATGTATGTATGTTGGGGCGAGGGACAGGGATAATGAGGGAACAAAAGCAGAGAAAGAAAGAGCAGAGAATGGGTATGCCAAAAGAGGAGAAATCACTGGTGTAGTGGGGTACAGCTCTGAGGGAGGGTGAGGAGGGTATGAGGAGGGAACTAGAAAAACAGGATATGATAAAAAAAAAAAAAATGCTCTAGATTCTTTGGCCACCTCGAATTCGTTCCCATTAACTTCATTCGCCTTTCACTCATTGCAGGTGCACCGCGTATCTCCAGCCACTTAGTGGGTCACTCATCAACAAGGTCTTTTGGAAATTGTTCAAGTCCCCTAGCCTAATCGATACCTTTCATTCCATCTTTCTTTTATTTTAGAGGTGCATTTTCTTCAGTTTATTTTTTTTTGCGTTGACTGTGATTTTCTCTTTGCCTGTAGTTTGTTAATACAAACTGATATTGTTTCTTGGTTTCTTTTCTTCGTTCATTCAAGCATAAAATTATATAATCATTTAACTTTACGCCTTATTTACTTATCTAACCTTTGATTGCTAGGATTTCTTTCAGGTGATCATTATTTTGGAGCGGCAGTATGAAAATAACACCAACTCGTATGTGCGTTCGTAGCAGCAAAAACGGGCAGGTAATCAAGATGTCCTATTTCAACTACACACCATGCAAATATTCGTGACTTAATTCCTGGAACTTCAAATAATGTTCTCAGATAAAACAAGTAAATAAAACGACTATCTTGGTTTGGTCACCACTTGTCACTGAACACTGTTTAAAATCGTCTAGCTGCAGTAAGAAAAAACTAGGAAAAGACGTCATCGTGGGGTTAGGATGCAAAAGGCAAATTTTCTTTTTTATGCAAAGAATAAAAGAACCAAAGGCATGAAGGGCGCATTTTGTTCTCCCCCCCGATTAAAAAAGACAGATGAGCTAAATGTAAGATATGTTTTCTTTTTATGCAAAGAAGAACGAGCCAAGGGCTTAAAGCTCGTATAACTGTTCTCTCCTCTCCCCCTCCCTCCAAAAAAATAGAAGACAAAAGAACCAAATTCAAGCCTCGTTCATTTGAATTCTAGATGTCGGGACACATTTCATTTAAAAGACAGGAAGTCATAGGCAAAAGGAAATACAGAACAAGGAAAACATTTCCAGAGTTGACCTGTTGCCTCTTGCATTTGAGAGTTGGACAGAAAAACGGTGAGAGTGCCTTGCCAGGCGGATGCTATGCGCCCGCCATTGTGGACAAGGGTTGCAAGCGGACAGTTCGGAAGAACAGTGACCATCGAAGTAACGACAGTAAAGAGATAAGGATGCAACAGTTGAGGCAAAGAGAGAGGCTGAAGGGAATCAGTAAGAGGGAGGGAGTTGATGAGACGAACTGCCTTTGACTTCATCCTGCTTAGAGGAGCTGTATGTGGGGAGGCGCCTACACATGCAAGTTGTACTTCATGCAGGGACAAATAAGGCCCCTGTGTAAAGTGACCAGTTGTATGGGGATATAGAAAGCTCGGAGGCGGCTTAGCACATCTGATTTCTTGTTATGGAAGAGGTGCTAAAAAGCCTTCTAAGCCCACGAGTACGGGTCAATGGGATCATCTATATTCCTTCACTACGACAAGATGGAGGTCGAGTGTTTATTATGCAATACCGGTTATACGCTCCAGTGCAGGGACATTTTTTAGAATATTGTCGACGAGGGTTGATGTTAATGATACCGTTGGGATTTTTTTTTTTTTTTTTTTTTTTAGCAGAAGAACAAGGTGGAATGGATGGGAAGGTTTGAATCATAACACAGAGGGGAGGTAAAGCGATGAGAGAGATGGGATGATGTTGGGAAGAGGGGGATGATGTTGGGAAGAGGGAGATGATGATGGGGTGAAATGAGATGGGATGAGAGGCGAAGGCGTGGGGATGTCTATATGTGGGGAGAGGTTGAAGAGAGAGATGGGGTGAGGTAAGGAGGGGTGCAGTGATTTGAGGAGAGGAGTGGGTGAAATGATGACAGATGAAGTGAAATGGGAAGGGAGAAGGATGTGCAGGATAAGGAAGGAGATGAGTGAAATGGGGAGTAATGGGGAGGTAATGAATAAATATCAGGAGTAAAGAAAGTGAAGCGATGAGGGGAATGGGATGAGATGGGATGGGGTAAAGATGAGTTGGATAGGGACAGGGTCAAGTGAGGCAGTTGAGATGAGGAGGGATGGGAGTGGAAAGGGGAGAGGAGTAAAGGGAGAAGGGGAAGAAATGAGTCCCTGTGAGGAAGGAAGGAGGTAAACTGACATGGGAAAAGACGGGAATGGGGGATCTGATATGGGGAAGGGTGGGGATGAGGTTTGGGTTTCGTGGGAGGGTAGGGCAGACGTTAATGAGACAAAGTTGGAACAATTTTTTAGCAGAAGAACAAGATGAGGGTGAAGAGAGATGGAAAGGGAGGATGAATTGTAATGAGGGGTGAAGCGATGAGAAAGACTGGGTGAGGAGGAGAAGGGCGGGGATGAGTGGGATGAGGAGGGTTGAAGTGAGATTGAGAGCTGGGGTGAGATGCGATGAGGTGGGGATGAGTGGGATGATGAGGGGGTGAAAAGAGGTGGAATGAATGAGATGAGGAGGAGTGAAAGGAGGTGGAGAGATGGGGTGAGATGCGAAGGGGTGGGAATGAGTAGCATAATAAGGGGATGAAAAGATGTGGGTGAGATGAGAATGAGTGGAATGGAGAGGGGTTGAAGAGAGGTGGGTGAGATAAGAATGAGTGGGATGCAGAGGGGGTGAAGAGAGATGGGTGAGGTGAGGATGAGTTGATGAGGAGGGGGGAGGAGTTAGAGAGGTGGTTGAGATGAGGATGAGTGTGATAAAAGAGGGGGAGGGTTAGAAAGGTGGCTGAGATGAGGATGTGTGTGATGCAGAGTGGGAGAGTTAGAGAGGTGGTTGAGATGAAGATGAGTGGGATGAAGAGGGGGTGAAAGGACGTGCATGAGATGAGGGGCGGTGCACTGATGTGATAAGGGATGAGGGTAAAGTGATGAAAGAAAGAAGGATGAGGTAAGAGGGTAAGACGAGTGGGTTTAGCATGGGATGAAGTGGAACTGGGAGAAATGGAGAGTGAGTGAATTGACATGAGGAGGCAAAGAGGCAAAATAATGAAAGAGACGGAATGGGTTGAGATGGAACGAGGATAACTAGGATGAGGAGGGGAGAAGTGAAATGGGATAGTGATGGGTAAGAGATGCACTGATAAGGAGACATGTGGGGAAAACTGGGATGATGAGAGGTTGGTTGGGGAGGAATGGAAGGGAATGGGGTGTAAATAAACCCACGAGGAAAGGGGAATGGGACGGGAGTGAACCGGGATAGGGAAGGGAGGTGGAATGGGGAAGGAGAGTGTACAATGGAAGGGGTTGGGATGGGCTGAGACGGGGAATGACGTGAACTGGACAGACGGGATGCAAGATGGGGAAGAGAGGTAGGAAGGAAAAGGCTGTAAGTTAAATGGTGAGGGGATGAGGTGCGTGGGATGGAGAGAGGGTGAAGTTAGACGGAGGAACAGTGAAATGGTGAGAATGTTAGGTGGAGAGGGTGGGATGGAACAGGCAAGTGGGTTGGGTGTAGAGGAGAGATGAGCGAAGCAGCATGAGACGAGTGGAGGTGAAGGGTGGAAGAGGAGGTGTGGAATGGGAAGGAGAGTAAGGAAGTATGGGACGGGTGGGATGGGATAAGGTGAGAGAGGAAGGGATGGGATGGAGTACAGCAGAAGTATGTGAGGTTGAGAGGGGCGGAATGGGATGGAGTGAGATATGGAATAAATAATGTGGAGAGGGGAGTAAGGTAACGCAGAGGAGGTTAAGAAAATAGAGAGGAGAGGAGAGGAGAAGAGTGAAAAAAAAAAAAAAGGTAAGGAAAGAAGAGGGGAGTAAGATAGAATGGAAGGAGAGGGAAAAAGGCGAGGACAGGAAAGGTGGGGTAAGGTGAAGTGGAGAGGAGAGGAGTGTAAGATAGAATGAAAGGGATGAAGGAGAGAAAGGCAAGGCGAGGAGAGGAGGGGTACGAGAAAGTGAAGTAGGTAAGCAGCAGAGGAAGGAGAGAGATGATATTTAAACCAGACAGATTACTCTTTGCCTTTCTCCTATTTCTACACTGTCCTATTTAACCACTCTTTAAATCAGCTCTTGACTCGTAACCTGATTTCTTACTTCACTCACTCTCAACTACATATCTCCTCTCTCTCTCTCTCTCTCTCTCTCTCTCTCTCTCTCTCTCTCTCTCTCTCTCTCTCTCTGCCTGAAACCTTTACGAGACATTAATGACGATTGCCCTATTATCTGAGTACCCCCTCGTCCGGTCCCCATTCCCTTTAACTCGTACCCTTAGCCCATTCAGTCCCATCATGTAATTTTTATGTTGTTCTTGCTAAAAGCGGATGATACCTTTCAACTTAAAAAGGAATTTTAGTGGTGAAGAGGATAGTAGTAGTAGTGGTGCTGGTGATGATGGTGGTGGTGGTAGTAGTAGTAGTAGTAGTAGTAGTAGAAGTAGTAGTAGTAGTAGTAGTAGTAGTAGTAGTAGTAGTAGAAGTAGTAGTAGTAGTAGTAGTAGTAGAAATAGTAGTAGTTGTAGTAGTGGTGGTAGTAGTAGTAGTAGTAGTAGTAGTCGTAGTTGGGATGGGGGTCGTCGTGCCGGTGATGGTAGTTGTAGTAGAAGCGGTAGTAGCCTCAGGTTCATCTGAAATGTGATCCCAGTGGATTGCAGGATGAGGCTGCCCCCTTTCTGCGTCCAACATCCTTCTTTTGGATGATAGGGAAATAGATGAAGGACGTTTGAATGACCAAGCAGTTGAGTCGCCCGGTTATGTCAGTGCCACCACACGAAGGCGACCCTCTTCAGCACCTGTGAGGAGGATTATAAAAGGCTGTCATCTAACCCCTTCAGGTCGAAAAATCTATACCATTTCAGTTGAGTAAAATCGTCTGAAGATAACAAGAATAAATCAAACACGTCACCGTACTGAAGGGATTAACCATACTCTTTTTACTCTAACTTGGCCCAGGTTTTCGTCGTTTTGCAGCTTATTTCACATGGCTTGTAGGAAAAAGACATCACTACCGCTCTACATCATTTACATAGCACTTCTTCGTGACTGGCACCGTATACACATTTTACAGAGCACTCCTTCGTGACTGGTATTGCATTCTAGCGTTAATCTTCTGTTACAACTCAGCATTCAAGACGGAGAGATGTCAGTTTTAGGCCCAGTTAGAGTAAAAAGGGTGAAGTTCTCGTAATATTATCAGAAATTCCCTCGACTGAAGCAGAATGACTTTGAAAAGCTTACAGGCTGACTGGGAAAAAATCTGAGTGAAAGTTAATTGTTCGTGTTCATTGATTCGAAACTACGTCAGACGATAATGAGGTACCGCAGTGTCCCTCCCTCCCTCCCTCTCTCTCTTTCTCTCTCTCTCTCTCTCTCTCTCTTTCTGACTTGGTTCCTATATTTTTTTCTGTTGTCTCTGATCCTTTCATTTTTTTTTCTCTCTCTCTATTTTAACTGTTTTCCATCACTCACCCTTTCGTAACCGGCTGTCCTCAGATTCTCTCTCTCTCTCTCTCTCTCTCATTTCCATAAGTCTGTGCGTAAAGGCCGCTCAAGTGCTCGTAACTAATAAATAAATAATAAGACGGAACAGAGAGAGAGAGAGAGAGAGAGAATTTTATCGCTCCATCTCCCTTATCTCTTTCCCTTCACCTGGCCAACGGCAACCCCGTAACTCGATGTTTTCCAAGCGATTGCGGAGATAACGCTAGCGATTAAGACGTCATTTTAGGGCCTCTCTCTCTCTCTCTCTCTCTCTCTCTCTCTCAATCTATCTATCTGTCTATCTATCTATCTACCTATCTGAGAACTATGAGATGTCGGGAAGAACAGCGGAAAGGGAAAAGTTATCAGACTTGAAGAAAAGGGAAAAATATAAAGAGTGCGAGGAGGAAGAGGCCAAACAAGAAAAAGAGCTTAAAAAAGAGGAACTATAAGGAAGAGGAGAGAATTGTATGAGGTTGTGAAGGCAAGAGAGGAGGAGTAAAATGAGGTAGTGAGAGAAAGAGGAAGGGGAGCAAGAGAAGCGGTAGGAAGAGGGAAGGAATAAAATGTCAAAAGTAAAGGAAGAAAGAATCAATAATGCAGTGAAAACTAGGATACACAGAGAACAACACGTGTGAAGACTGAGGAAATGGATGGATGAGGAGGGGATATGTAAGAGTGTGAAAGGAGAATGATAATGAGACGAGAGAGAGAGAGAGAGAGAGAGAGAGAGAGAGAGAGAGAGAGAGAGAGAGAGAGAGAGAGAGAATAAGGGAAAGTGAAAGTAAAGAAAATAAGAGGAGGTGAAAGCAAGAGTGACGAATCATAAGAGCAGGTGAAAAAATAAGAGGCAAGAAAAGGAGAGAAGAAAATTAATGAGCAGCAGAAATTCTAGTAGTTCAGTTACTCTTCTAGGAGCTGCCTAGCATGGGCCAACCGGCCTACTGCAGTTATCCTCTCTTCTTATGTTCTTATGAGAAAAAAGACAAAGAACAGGGGAAGGCAAAAAATAGGGAAATGAAAGAAGAAGAGGAAAGCAAAGAGAGAGAAAGAGGAAAGCAAAGAGAGAGAGAAAGGGAGTGATGAGATGACGAAGAAAGAAAAGGGAAGGGAAAGAGAGGATGAATTAGAGATAAGAAAATTAAGATAGTGGAAGCAATCGAAAGAAAAAAGTGAAAGCTAGAGGAGGAAGGGAAAATCAAGAAGCAAAAAGAAGAGAAAAGAAAAAAAGTACTAGACGCATGAGCAAAGATAGAAAATTAAGAGGAGCTGATACAAAAAAATAAATAAATAATAGGAATTAAATGCATGAGGTGGAAAAATATGAGAAGATGAGAGCAAGAGAAAGAAAATAAGAACGTGAAAGCATTAGAAGCGGAAAATAAGAGGAGGTGAAAGCACGAGAAGGGGAAAATAAGAGGAGGTGAAAGCACGAGAAAGGGAAAATAAGTGGAGCTGAAAGTACGAGAAGGGCAAAATAAGAGGCAGTGAGGAGGAGATGAAGGAGAGGGACCCTACTGAGTAACCTAAGACCCTTTGTGCCTGGGGCGATATTTACAAAGGATTCTAGTCAATTCCTACGGTAAGTAAATATCTACGACATTTAAGTATAATCGCGAATCATTTGTTTTCTCGTACTTTTCACGTTATCATTCACTCAGGTCTGGTTGTTAGGTAGCAGCGTGAGTGAAGTTAAAAGTACAAACAAGAATCGTACATAGGCTTTAAACCCAGGAAACTTTACGAATACCGCACCTGGGCATGTAGAGTTGTTTATAAAGATTCTTGGGCCAAAGCTGTGTGTGTTTATACTTTTATACTGCACAAAACCAAAGTAGAGTGGACAAAAAACTAAAAGACACAGAAAAACACTGCTATTTACTTTTATTTCTGGCGATAAACTACTGATATGAAGAACTGGTGACGATAAAAATTAGCTGATCTTTAAAGAAACACGCCAAGGAGGTCACCATAATCCTTCTTATTCTTAACCCCCCAACAAGGACCCTTCATTTACGCGCCGCCAGATGGACCCCTAAACTCTCTGGACTACGGAGACGATTTTTTATACTATTTTCTTTTTATCCAGACGATTATATTCTCGGGCCGACTAACAATATCCTTCTTATTCTTAACCAGTTGTTTTTATTCACCTTCGTTTAACTGTCTGTTGCTGCGGTGCTGATAAATTATTAGCTTAGGTTTGGTTAGGTAGGCTAAGTTAGGCTGGGCTAGGATAGGATAGGTTGGGTTAAGTTAGGTTCGGTAGGTTGGGTTAGTTTGGGTAGGATAGGTTAGGTGAGGTAGGCTGGGTTAGGTTAGGTTAGATAGGGTAGGTAAGGTACAGTAGGCTGGGTTAGGTTAGGTTAGGTTAGAACAGGATTGACTAGGTTAATTTGGGCAGGTTAGGTTAGGTTAGACTAGAAAAATCTTAAGTCCTACGCAGCTCCTGTACTCCAGTCGCACACGCACAAGAAAATCACGTACACACAGGCACACTCATGCAGGCCGGTAGAGCTGAATTAATGTACTAAAAAATACTACTAATCAGATAAAGTATGTTAATCTCTCTCTCTCTCTCTCTCTCTCTCTCTCTCTCTCTCTCACACACACACACACACACACACACACACACACACACACACACACACACATACTATAATAAAAGATATGGTCTGACTCCAGGTGGCAGAGGAGGCTCCGTAACGCAGTTCTATCAGCGATTTATTCTGCATATGACACCTTAACATTATACTGTATTTTTATTTATATGGCTTTAATATCCACATAATTTGAATCAATAACATACAAAAAGGATATTGGGGTATAACGTGCAAATTAAATAGCAAAAGAAAAGGCGTAAAGAAATTTCCAAAGCCACTTAGAACACAACCTATACACACAAACACACATAAACACCATACACAAAAACACCATGAACACACAAGACCGTATGGGAGGCTTCGTAGTACCCTTTCCTTGTCGATTTATTTTGCCTACCGCGTCTCACTGTTCTTTCGTATTTTATTGGTATCGCTTTACTTTTTCAGTATGTTAATGTCGTTGTTGTTAATTTTTGTTTTATTAGTATCGTTTAACTTTTTCAGTATGTTAATGTCTTTGTTGTTAATTTTTGTTGCTGCTAGATATTTTCCAAAGGAGATCCACTTAGTAGAGAACTTAATGAAAGCTGTATTGCTCCTCGCCGGCTGGAAACGTCCGTCTTATGGTAAATATCTATCTTTCTATCTACCTGTTGCCAGACGCCTTCATCTTCACAAACAGATCGCCTCCATGTCGCCCTGTCCCCTGCCGTGTCGCTGTCCCCCGCCAACTTACATCCCCTTCTCCCATACACCTCTCTACTCCATCCGTCCGTCTCTGAATACTTCAAGAATAAAGCAAGAAATAAGTTAACGGACTGACGGGCTTAAATATCGACACAGTTTGCATCAGTGACATACAGGAAGATATTAAGAGGCAGTAGACAAAGTAAGTCGCCAAGAAGGAGGTGCTACGGACTCGACCAAACGCCTGCTAAACATCTCTTCTTTACCGATTTATTTTTGAGTACGGGTGGCTAATATCGCTTTGTACGTAATTTATTCAGAGTATGGCGATATTAACATGAATTAAATAACACAGAAGTGAACGGCAAAATGTAATAATAAAAATAAATCGCTTACGAATAGGTGTTAGGGAGCTTCCACAGGCCCCAGTCACACATGTAGGCGCGAGGCAGGTGATATTAAACTGTGATATTGACGCACAGGGAGAGGGGTATTTATGGGTCAATATTTTCTGGCCTAAGGAAGTATTTATAAACATTCTTGAGCTTCAGGGCCGTATTATAAGTGGCAAATCTCCGTAACATCCATTCCTTAGCGATTTATTCTGCACATTTCAGTATTCTCTTGTATGTTTTTTAGCCAGACTATGTGTCTTGTGGAAATGACGTAACAGGCCGAGAGTAAAGGAGTAATGTGTAAAATGAATCGCTAAGGGAGAGTTGTTACGAGGCCTCCAGTGCTACGACCATACACACTTCACGACCATATAAACTTCACGACCATATAGTACTTCACAACCATATACACTTCACGATCATACACACTTCGCGACCATACACACATCGGGACCATATACACTTCACGACCATACGTACTTCACGACCATACACGCTTCACGGCCATACACACTTCACGAGCACGTACACGCTTCACGACCACACACACTTCATGACATACACACTTCACAACCACACACACTTCATGACATGCACACTTCACGACCATACAAGCTTCACGACTATACACACAACTTCACGACCATATACACTTCATAACCATACACACTTCACGATTATACACACTTCACGACCAAAACAGAGTGAATGTTGAAGTGACAAAGTACGACCAAGCAAAATGAAGGGTTGTGATAACGCTATGTGTAGTCTTGCTTACTGGGGAAAAAAAAAAATTTGGTTCACCCCTTCAGCCTAAGGACGTCTATTTTCTATTACTGCTATCTCCAGACGATTTTATTCAGCTTAGGAGAGACTTTCAAAATTCGAGGTTTTAGTGACAGACTTCATAAATACATGTAATACGATTTTTTTTCCCCCTAAGTAAGCCCCTTCACTGAGATGCTTTATTTTCTAGTTTATTCTTTCTCCAGACGACTTGATGCAGATTAGAAGTGATTTTTAAGTCTACGGGGTTACATAAAGCCTTCATTAACCCCTTCACTACGGTACTCTGAGACGCTTCTTAGTTAAACAGCATCATCTGGGAGCATAAAATTAAGGAAATCTGGACTGAAATGATTGGTCTTCTCACTCCGATGTCTTTTTATTATTCTTGCCACACTCAAACCATTTTCTTCAGCTAGGGAGAGACTTTTCAAACTTAAAAGCTCAGAGATAGCGTTCATTACGGTTATATTTAGCTTAGAGATGCATCGAACTGGATAGAGCAAGTATAGCGTTCAGTAATTCCATATACACGAGAGGCGTTTCCAGAGTTGAATAGAGACCGTGTGGATATAGGAAGAATCTACTAAAATGCGTCATCGGAGTGAAGTGGGTATTGACTGATGGATTACACTAAAAAGAGATCTTGGCGACGTAACAACAGAGGTCTTTGCCGTTGTACAAGAGTAAAAACAAAACGATAAAGTAAATACAAGTACATCTATATAATAACATTATAATAAATAAAACAAATAAAAACTGTCATCTTACATTAACAATATAATAAAAACAAAATAAAGTCATCTAACATTAACGAAATAAAAAAGATAAAAAGTCATCTAACATTAACAATATAATAAAAACAAAATAAAAACAGTCTTCTAACATTAACAAAAAAAAAAAAAAACGTCATCCAACATTAACAATAAAAACAAAACAAAAATAGTCATCTAGCATTAACAAGAAAATAAAAAACAAAATAGATAAAAATGGCCACCTAGCATTAACAATATAATAAAAAAAGAAATAAAAATGGTCATCTAACATTAATATCCTCTGTGAATACCTCCCTTGGCAACCACGAGGGAACTACCGAAAGGGGGAGCGTGGGATTTTGGTCTTTGGGGTCTGAGGCGATAGGGACCAAATTTGTTAGGATTGGTCACGGGGTCGATCCAGGTGTTTATTGGCCTGTAGACAAAAGGTAGGGACAAGTCGAGGATAAATTCTCTAAGGTGGGGAGAGAGAGAGAGAGAGAGAGAGAGAGAGAGAGAGAGAGAGAGAGAGAGAGAGAGAGAGAGACCATGCCAGCTCGATGTCCTCATAGGTTTATTGTGAGGAATGCTTTTATTTTCAATCTCTTAAATTGTGGGTTTGGTCTGGCGGGGGTGGGGGTGATCTGGGGCTTGGGGTAAGGGGGTTCTGTGGATAGTGAGGGTGTAAAGAGGGTTAAGTGTGGAGCAGGATGCAATGTGGGTGGGGGTACGTGTGGAACGGGTGGTAGGGAGTGGAGAAGGGGAAAGTGTGGAAAGGAGGTGAAGTAAGTGTTGAAAGGAGATGGGGTATGTGTGGAGGGGGTGGAAGGTGGATATGGGAAAGTGTGGAAACTGGGAGGGATGTAAGTGAAAGGATGGGAGGATGGGGGCAAGGTGGGTGGGGGTGAGTATGGAATGGGAGGTGGAAGTGTAGAGAGGGTGCAAGGTAGGTGAGGGAGAGTGTGGAACGAGGTTTTCTAGGGGGTGGAAGTGAGTGTGGAAAGGGGGGGAGAGTAAGTGATGAGGGGGCTATAGGGGGGTAGGGTGGGTGGCCAGGGCAGGGCGTGGGAGCGGATATGGCAGTGACTGGGAGGGGGGGGACGAGGGAGGAGGGGAGTGAGAAGAGAAGGGGAAGGGAGCTGGAAAGAGAGGAGGGAAGGGAGAATGAAGGATAGGGAAGGAAGGAGTGAAAGGAAAGGGAGAAAGGGGGAATAGGGAAGGGAAAAGAGGGAGCGAGAGAGAGAAGGGGATGGAAGAAGGAAGGGAGAAGAAAAGAAAGGGAATGGGAGAGAATAGGAAAGGGAAAAGGAGAGTTGGAAGGGAGGAATAAAAAAATAAGAGAAGGGTGGAGGGAAGGGTGAGGGAGAGAGGGATAAGGAAAGAGTGAAGGGAAAGGGAGAGAGAGGGGGGGTCGGGACAGGAGCGGGAGAGGTGGTGGTGAAAGAGGGAGGTGGGGTTGAAAGATGATGAAAAAGGGAAGAGATACCATGAAGGAGGGAGGATTGATGAAAGAATACAGCATGTGATTTGCAGAGAGAGAAAAAAAATTGCACAGCAGAAGGAAGAAGAAGATGATGATGGTGATGATGATGATGATGGGGAAAACATAACATGGGCACGCTTAGGATGTTGTCGTGGAGAAAGGGGTTAAAATAACAATTAAATTTCCAAGCCTCTAACTAACAATGAAAACAAAAGAAGATAATATTGTGCTTCTTGTGTTTACAGACCCAAGCTAAGCCCTTCACGCTTGTCAGTGCTGCTAAAATCTGGTGAAGACAGGTAGGAATAATGTACACTTATCATAAACGTGCCACAGGCCCGTCACGATTGGGTTGTTGCCTCACACTTTAGGCAGCCCTGACTTATCTGCACTACGTGAGCTAGGGGAAACAACTGCGACAAATTCACCACCACCATCAACAATGCTACTACTACCAATAATAATTTTAATAACAATAATAATAAAAACAAAACTACAAGGACAACAGAGGCTAACAAGAAGTATACCTGAAAATGATAGGAAAATGAAAGTGTTCTTTCTCTAAAAAAAAAAAATAAAAAAAATAACCATAACAGCGAGGATAATCACATGGTACAAAATACTGACGTAGGGCGGTAGGAATTAGGTGCATAAAAAGGGAATAATTTTAATAGTGTTCTGTGGATATACTGCACATTTTACTACGATAAAGTTAAAAAATTCAGTAAGATGAATAACACACAAAAACACAAAAAAGCGAAACGGAATGCAGAAAAAGATAAGTAAACAGTGAAGAAAGGATGAATTTAATAGTACTGTGTACAGTATACTTAAGTTATGGTAAATATGATTCAATGGACTAGGAATAAACAAAATAACAGAACAACATGAAAGAATAAAAAAGTCTCAGGAAGAAAGACAGTAAAGAGAATATTATAATTTTTCCTTTTAAAATCCTTACTTGGATTAAGGTAAAGCTGCTGAATAGGGCGAATGACATACAAGAGCACAGAATAACGAGATGGGGTACGAGAAAATGGGTGGTAAGAAAACAAGGCAAATGGGCAAAATAGGTCCAAGCGCCGGAGGGGGAGGGAGGCAAGGGTAGGATCTGGACAATTTGGCTGAAAACACAAAGGCGGTGAGGTGAGGTGTGGCGAGGAGAAGGGAGAGGGGTGAACAGAAGAAAGAGGCGGAGGAGAAACAGATGGGAGAGGCAAGGGGGTGGGGAGGCGGAGAAAGAGAAGGTTGGTGGAGTGGGGAGGAGGAGAGAGGGTTAGGTGAATGAGGTGGTGGGTGTGTGTGTGTGTGTGTGTGTGTGTATATATATATATATATATATATATATATATATATATATATATATACAGAGAGAGAGAGAGAGAGAGAGAGAGAGAGAGAGAGAGAGAGAGAGAGAGAGAGAGAGAGAGAGAGAGAGAGAGAGAGAGAGAGAGAATCAAGTCCGATCACGTAGTAGTACTTTCCCTTATCCCCTCCGCGAGGTATGTGTGTACTTTCTCTACAAGTGTATTTACCAGTACATTCTGTTCTTGTGTGTAGACTTGCTACCTGTATGCAGTCTTTACCTGTGTGCACCATTATTATGTGCGTGACACCATGTACACACCCTGTGTGTACAGTATGTGCATGATCTCTACCTGTATGTACAACTGTTCATTCAGTGTACAGTCTTCACCAGTGTATACAGTCTCTACATGGGTTAATTACTAAGGTATTAGATATTTTTCTGCTATTTTACTTCACCCATAGGTTCAGGTAATGAGGTCGTGTTCTACGGTATACACACATTTAACTCTAACGCGGCCTAAAATTGTCATCTCGTCATATTGAACACCGAGATGCAACAGCAGAATAACCTAAGACGATGCTATTCATAAAGGGAAGAAATAAGGAAGGGAAGAAATAAGGGAGATATTAGCAAGGAACTTAGAGTGAGCATACAGGACAGAACAAGAAGTCTATCTATATCTGTCTATATACCTAGCCTGCTTCCCCCAAGGAAAGGGAGGTAGTCGAGACAGGACGACACACTCTCAATTTACACATCCACTCAAACACATTCATTCGCATCTTAGCCCCAAAGGGGAGGAGGGACAGATCCTCACCGCACCACACCGTACGAGGGTCAACTGCGCAGTGCGATCAGTGACATCCTCAGCAGGGCTCGACAGCAGAGATAGTTTACCTCTGCCACATCATAATAGACCTATCCCCTTACCTGCACTTGACCTGATCAGCTGATCAGACCAAATGAGGGAGAATATCCCCTCAGGGCTGCATCATCATTTATTCAATCACAATTTCTCTCCATTTATTTCTGTCACGCACAGCCACTCTTCCTTGCTCAACAGACATCCCTCTAGCATCCAGCACTCTCTTCACACTGTCCATCCATCGTATTCGTTGCCTTCCTCTCAACCTTACACCTTTCACATCAGATCTAGTTATCTTTTTCACCAATCACTCATTATCCATTCTCTCCATATGCCCAAACCATCGCAACACCCTCTGCTCAACTCGATCAGCCATCTCCCGAACAACTCCAGTTCTCCTTCGCACTTCATCATTTCTCACTCGATCCATACGTGTCACTCCACACATACTCCTCAGACACCTCATCTCCATTACATTCAAACTTTTCCACTCTACTACACCCATATTCCATGTTTCAGCCCCATATAACGCAGTTGGTACCACAACACCCTCATACAGCCTTCTCTTTGCATCCATTCTAAGCGAACAACATCTAAACATTTTTTTCATTCCTCTCAGCACCTTTCCTAATTCATTCATTCCAAACTTCACTTCTGCATCTATTCTTCCATCCACAGCAACATGTGACCCTAAATACTTAAAACACTCTACCTCCTCAAGTAACTCACCATTCAAAACTATATTCATCCTCCTACCATCTACCGACCTCGTACACTTCATCACTTTACTCTTATTCTCATTTACTTACAATTTCCTCCTTTCACACACCCTTCCAAACTCTGCTGCCAACTGTCTCAATCTCTCCTCTGAATCTGCCACCAGTGCAGTATCATCTGCAAACAGCAGCTGCTTCAGATTCCACTCTCTACCATCAACATTCACCAGACTCTGACCTCCACCTAAAACTCTTGCATTCACCTCCCTTACAACACCATCCATATAAATATTACACAACCAAGGCGACATCACACATCCCTGCTGCAGCCCCACTCTCATGGGAAACCAATCACTCACGGTATTTCCCACTCTTACACAAACGTTGCTACTTACATAAAAACTTTTCATCCCTTTTGGTAACCTACCATCAAGTCCATACAATCTTAAAACAGTCCACAAAGCCTCCCTATCAATTCTCTCATACACTTTCTCTAAATCCATGAGTGCCCAAAACACATCCTTGCCTTTTGCTAAATACTTTTCACACACTTGTCTCACAGTAAACACCTGGTCCACACATCCCCTCCCTCTCTTAAACCCATACTGCTCATCACCAATCACTCCCTCAGTACACTCTCTAACTCTCTTAATTAACATTCTACCATACACCTTACCTACAACACTCAACAGACTTATACCCCTAAAGCTAGTACATTCATACTTATCACCCTTGCCTTTATACAATGGGACCACACAAGCACTTGCCCAGTCAATTGTCACCATACCTTTCACAAAGTAAACATTCAACAATCTTACTAACCAGTCAACAATAGTCACTCCACCACCCTTCAGACATTCCACAGCACACCCATCCATACTTGCAGCTTTCCCTGTTTTCATCTCCTTTACTGCCTCCTGCACTTCCTCCTTCGTGATCAAAGAATCATTCAGCTCTCTCAACACATTTATTCCTTGCACCCTTCCATCCACCACAATCTCAGCCTCCCTTTCCTCCTCTACATTTAACAATCTTTCAAAATACTATGCCCATCTCTCCTTTACTGCAACCATCTCAATTAACATCCTTCCATCCTCTGCTTTTACTCGCTTTTCCTTCCCAGACTCTCCCTTTCGCACTATTTTCACCTCCTTCCAAAACATTTTCTTATTCTGTTGAAAATTCTCAGTCAACCGCCTACCTCACCTCTCATCTGCTGCCAGTTTAGCATCACGCACAGCCCTTCTCGTCCTATTCCTCTTTTCCTTATACCTCTCATATGACACCTCATCCTTCCTCTGCAGCCACACTTCATATACACGTCTCTTCTCAGCCACAGCCATACTTACTTCCTTGCACCACCATTCACTTCCTTTTCTTACACCACCACCCATTCGTCTAACACCACACACCTCTTCCGCATGCCCTACCACAGCACTCTTAAACAACTGCCATTCCTCCTCCACACTGCCATTTTCCTGATGTTTCACTGCATTCTACTCATCTTTCAGTTTCTCCTGACACTCTATCATTTTCTCTCTTTTATCCAACTCACTCACTTTCAAAACCTCCTTGCCACACCTAACTCTCTTAGCTCTCACCCATCTCCTACCTACTCTTAACTTTCCCTCCACCAGATAGTGGTCAGACATACCTCCACCCTCCCCTCTCAGAACTCTCACATCCAACAATCTTCTTATTACATTCCTAGACACAACCACATAGTCCATCAGTGCTCTGTCAACAACCCTTCCACCCTCCTGTCTCACCCATGTATACTGATAAATATCTTTCTTCTCAAACAGGGTATTTCCAATCACCATCTCTCGCTCAATGCACATCCCTATCATTCGTTCCCCATTTTCATTTCTTCCAGGCACACCGTGCATACCAACGACACCTTCAACTGCTACATTTCCCACTCTAGCATTCAGATCTACCATCATTACCACATTCACATTTGCTCCAAAACTCTGCAGACACTCATCAACATCATTCCAGAAAGACTCCTTCTCTTCTTCATCCCTTTCACTACCAGGCCCACGTGCACTCCCAAACACCCACAACTCACTTTCAAATTTCGCTTTCACCCACATCAGTCTCGATGACACCTTCTTCCATTCAATCACACACTGCTGTACTTCCGGACTCACTAACAAGGCCACACCTTCTCTTGCCCTTCCTCTATCAATACCTGATAACCCTCCATTCACACTTCAAAACATAGGCTCACCCTTCCCTTTTATCTTCGTTTCACTCAAAGCTAACACATTCAACTTTCGTCTCACAAACATTCTCCCAATCTCTTCCCTTTTAGCCTCAATCGTACTACATCCACGCACATTCATAGACCCAATCTCCAGGGTACGGGGATAACTCAGTCCCCCATCCCTTTCTCTGGCCTGTTTCTTTCAGGAACTGAAAAACAGAGGGGATCCCTGGTCTCCTCACCCCGCCCCTTTTAATCGCCTTTTACGACACGCAGGGAATACGGTGGCAGTATTCTTCCTAACAACCTGGCCGCAGAGTAGCAGTACCACCCCATTCGTGTCCCCCCCCCGCCACAGGGGAGGGGGCACACTAGAAGTAATGGTTTTAAACTAGAAAAATTCCGTTTTAGTAAGGAAATAAGTAGAAATTGGTTTAGTAATAGAGTAGTGGACGAATGGAATAAGCTACTTAGTGATGCAGTTGCTGCCCCTTCCATTGAGAGTTTCAAGCATATGACAAACAAGGGGTGGGTATTAAAAAATTCTTATAACCAGTAATAATTCATTCTTTTTCCTTTTGAGGTTACACTGTGATAGTCTCTTTTCCTCCTTTCACAATTTCCTATAAAATGTCCACGCCAGTTTTTCTATGCTGCGTGGTGTTCTTTCTGACTTTTTCCTGTTGGCTTCGTCTGGAGGGTTTGGAGGGCGGGGGAGAGCCTTCTTCTTTGCTATCCTTATACCATTCTAGTAGTTCAGTTACTCATCTACGAGTTGCCTAGCATGGGCCAACCGACCTACTGCAGTTATCCTCTCTTCTGATGTTCGAGAGAGAGAGAGAGAGAGAGAGAGAGAGAGAGAGAGAGAGAGAGAGAGAGAGAGAGAGAGAGAGAGAGCATGAAATATTATAAGTATACAACACGTGAAATTATCATAAAAATTTTAGGAATTGGCATTTTCACTTTTTAAGGTTATGACTTTCTAAAGTCTAAGTATGCCATCTAAGCCTTCATGTAATATCTGTAGCCCAAGTTTTATGTAATTAGTGTTTAGTTCCAGGTAATTAGTTCAGTCCTGGGGTAATTATTTGAAGGTAGTGGTGGTGGCGTGTCATCCTTCATTACCCCCTCCCTACTGCCTGCTGGCCTGGGTAAGATGTAATCATGGGGGCGATCTGCACTTGTCATAGGTGATTAGGGGCACGGAGAAGAAGAGGAGGAGGAAGAGGAGGAGGAGGAGGAGGAAGAAGAAGAAGAGGAGGAGACGTTCTTATTTAACCCTTTAAGCTCGAAGACGTCTATTTTCCACTCTATTCTTGCTACATCCAGATTTCTTCACTCAGCTAGGGAAACATCTACTGCAATGGAGGGATGGACGAAGACTAATCCCTCCAGCACGGGAAGTCTCCCCTAAGATGAGTAAAATTGTCTGGAGAAAGCAAGAATGAAGCATAAAAGACGTCCTCGTAGTGAAAGGGACTATATAATGCCCTCTTGTCTATATAGAAGGAAAGCATACAATAAACGACATAGAGGGATAGGACTGAAGTAGGAGGGTTGGTTGGGATGGAGGGATAGGGTTGAGGAGTATATGTGGGAGGGTTGGTTGGATGGAGGGATAGGGTTGAAGAGTATATGAAGGAGGGTTGATGAGGATGGAGGGACAGGTTTGAGGATTATATGTGGGAGGGTTGGTTGGGATGGAAGAATAGGGTTGAGGATTATATGTGGGAGGGTTGGTTAGGATGGAGGGATAGGGTTGAGGAGTATATGTGGTAGGGTTTTGGATATGGAAGGATAAGGTTGAGGAGTATATGTGGGAGGATTGGTGGGGATGGAGTGATAGAGTTGAGGAGTATATGTGGGAGGATTAGTTGGAATGGAATAAAGGAGTGTGGCTGACATAAGAACATAAGAAGAGAGGATAACTGCAGTAGGCCGGTTGGCCCATGCTAGGCAGCTCCTAGAAGAGTAACTGAACTACTAGAATGAGATAAGGATAGCAAAGAAGAAGGCTCTCCCCCGCCCTCCAAACCCTCCAGCCGAAGCCGGCAGGAAAAAGTCAGAAAGAACACCACGCCGTATAGAAAAACTGGCGTAGACATTTTACAGGAAAGTGTGAAAGGAGAATAGAGACTATCATAGTGTAACCTGAAAAGGGAAAATTATGAATTAGTATTGCTTATAAGATTTTCTTTTTTCTATATCCAACCCTTATTAGTCATATGCTTATCTAGCCTATGCTTGAAACTCTCAATGGAAGAGGCAGCAACTACTTTACTAGGTAGCTTATTCCATTCGTCTACTACTCTATTATCAAACCAATTTCTCTGTTTTAGCTGGAATGATAGATAGGGAGTTGGAGGGATTTTTTTCGAGATTGAGAAGTAGGTGTACAGGAAGATGCAGCAACTACACTCAGAAATCATTATTACCATGTTTGGATAGATACATCGATACTTGCAAAATTAAGAACAAAAGTTCAACCAATAGTGTAGATACATCCACTCAGGCACCTCAAATTGAGCAGGCGATGATAGATGATAGAACAAGCGATGATAGAAGGGCGATAAGCGATAGTACAAAAAATTGTTATATTAGTAAAGTAAAGAGTTTCCCAGTTAGTAATAAAATAAATAACAGCAAATGCCAAGGTAGAGGCATAACTACTAGTAATAATCTGAAAGTGTACTACACAAACAGTCGGAGTTTACGTAATAAAATGGATGAACTGAGGGCTTTAATTTGTACAGAGAAAATAGACATTGCCGTTATTAGTGAAACTTGGATGAATACAGACACTCGAGAATTTTTAGCAGAATATCAGATAAAAGGCTATAATATTTTTGTGTCAAACCGTCAGGGAAGAAAGGGGGGAGGGGTAGCTATTTATGTAAAGGATTCATTAATCTGTTATAATAAAGAAGACATTAAAGTAAATAGGGACACAGAAAGTGTCTGGGTTGAAATTAGTAACAATAGGGAAAAATTAGTCTTAGGAGCAATTTACAGATCTCCTAAATTAAGTAGAGCTGATAGTAAATACCTTTGGGAGGAAATGAGGAAAGCATCACAGTCCAGCTTAGTAATAATTGTAGGGGACCTTAATCTGCCAAGGATAGATTGGAGAATTCAGACAGGAGATGCAGAGTCAGAGGAATTTCTAGAGGTAGTACAGGATAATTTCCTTTATCAGTATATAAGGGAGCCCACCAGAGGTAATAATATACTAGATTTGGTTCTAGCTAATAAAGAAAATATCACTAGCGATATAGAGGTTGGTGGACGACTTGGTAATAGCGATCATGAAGAAATTAAGTTCAAATTTATTTGGGATGTCTGTTCCACTGAAAATACCTCCACCGTTCCTAATTTTCGTCTAGGAGATTTCGATGGCTTAAGAGCTTATTTTCGAACGGTATTCCACAGGGAGATTAGCTATTGGAGGGAATGCCAGGTCAGTGTGAAATCCCAGGTCATAGGTCAGGCGCAGGAAACACCTGGGGATGTCCGTCAGGTGTCTGTGAGGGAGGAGGTGGTAGATAGGAATGTAGTCCAGGTGACGGAAATTAACTCAGCTACAGTACCAAGCAGACGTTCAACCAGTGAGAAGTATAACGAGTTAATAAATATAATACACGGAGGCCAAGATAGATATATTCCTTCAAAGTCGTTTAGAACTAATAATTCGGAACCTAGATGGTTAAACAACAGATTAAAATCTCTCATAGGCCGAAGGAAAGGAATATATAGAAAAATAAAACGTGGAGAGGAACACTTACGTAACCGGTACACAATTTTAAATAGAGAAGTAAAGAGGGAGATAAGAAAAGCAAAGAGAAGTTATGAAATTAAGGTTGCCAGTGAATCAAAAGAAAACCCCAAGGGTTTTTATCAAATGTACCGAACGAAAAATAAAGACAGGATAGGACCACTCAGAACAGAATCAGGTGACATTACCAGTGAAGATAAAGAAATGTGCTCCATCCTAAATAATTATTTCATATCAGTATTCACCAAGGAAAATCTAAGCCTGGTCCCTCAAGCAGCAAATATTTACCATGAGAATACGGAAAATATTCTTAGTAAAATAACCATTAGTAAGGAGGACGTATTGAAAGAAATTAATAAGTTAAAACCTCAAAAATCGCCAGGTCCGGACGATATATATGCAAAAATTATAAAAGAAACCAAAGAAGAATTATGTCAGCCACTTTTAACGTTATTTAATGACTCTTTAAGTTCAGGAGAAGTTCCAGAGGCGTGGAAAACCGCAAACGTAGTGCCCATCTTTAAAAAGGGTGATAAATCAGCTGCGTCGAATTATCGTCCGATAAGTCTAACGTCAATAGTAGGAAAAATGTTAGAGTCAATTTTGGCAAATAAGATTAGAGAACACTTAGAAAGATTTAATCTTATAAACGAAAGTCAGCACGGATTCAGGCAAGGACGATCCTGCCTCACAAATTTGTTGTCATTCTACTCGGAGGTCTATGAGGCAGTAGATAGCGATAAAGCTTACGATGTTATTTATCTGGACTTTAGTAAAGCTTTTGATAGGGTCCCACACGAAAGGTTAGTTAGAAAGGTTCGAGCACAAGGTATAGACGGCGATATCTTAAAATGGATAGAATCCTGGCTGAAAGGACGAAAGCAGAGAGTATTAATAAATGGAACTAAGTCGGACTGGGGATTAGTAACTAGCGGTGTACCACAGGGTTCAGTACTCGGTCCCTTATTATTTATCATATATATAAATGATCTAGACTTAGGAGTCAATAGCAGCATCAGCAAATTTGCCGACGATACAAAAATAGGGCGTATCATTAACTCGACTGACGATTGCCATAACTTACAGAAAGACCTCGATACATTGTCCAAATGGTCTAAAACTTGGCAAATGGAATTTAACGTTGAAAAATGTAAAGTACTTAACGTAGGCAAGACCATTGGAGATACTAAATACAGCTTAGATAACAAAGAAATTAGCAAATCGGAATGCGAGAGAGATCTAGGAGTTATGATTAGTAACGACCTTAAACCTAGGCAACAGTGTATTAATGCGAGAAATAAAGCAAATAGGGTCCTAGGATTTATTTCGAGAAGCGTGAGCAATAGATCATCCAAAGTAATACTGAAACTTTATCTAGCATTAGTAAGGCCACATTTAGACTACGCAGTACAATTCTGGTGTCCTTACTATAGAATGGATATTAATTCGTTAGAAAATGTACAGAGAAGAATGACTAAAATGATACATGACGTCCGGAACCTGTCATATGAAGACAGACTGAAAAGACTAAGTCTGCATTCGCTAGAGAGGCGTAGAGTAAGGGGAGACTTAATTGAGGTGTTTAAGTGGATGAATGGTATAAATAAGGGAGATATTAGCAAGGTACTTAAAGTGAGCATACAGGATAGAACTAGAAATAATGGTTTCAAACTAGAAAAATTCCGTTTCAGTAAGGAAATCGGTAGAAATTGGTTTGGTAATAGAGTAGTAGACGAATGGAATAAGCTACCTAGTAAAGCAGTTGCTGCCTCTTCCATTGAGAGTTTCAAGCATAGGCTAGATAAGCATATGACAAATAAGGGGTGGATATAGAATAAAGAAAATCTTATAACCAATACTAATTCAAAAAAAAATTCTTTTCAGGTTACACTATGATAGTCTCTATTCTCCTTTCACACTTTCCTGTAAAATGTCCACGCCAGTTTTTCTATACGGCGTGGTGTTCTTTCTGACTTTTTCCTGCCGGCTTCGGCTGGAGGGTTTGGAGGGCGGGGGAGAGCCTTCTTCTTTGCTGTCCTTATCTCATTCTAGTAGTTCAGTTACTCTTCTAGGAGCTGCCTAGCATGGGCCAACCGGCCTACTGCAGTTATCCTCTCTTCTTATGTTCTTATGTTCTTATTTCCTTACTGAAACGGAATTTTTCTAGTTTGAAACCATTATTTCTAGTTCTCTCCTGTATGCTCACTTTAAGTACCTTGCTGATATCTCCCTTATTTATACCCTTCATCCACTTAAACACCTCAATTAAGTCTCCCCTTACTCCACGCCTCTCTAGTCTTTTCAGTCTGTCTTCAGATGACAGGTTCCGGACGTCATGTATCATTTTTGTCATTCTCCTCTGTACATTTTCTAACGAATTAATAACCATTCTATAGTAAGGACACCAAAATTGTACTGCGTAGTCTAAATGTGGCCTTACTAATGCTAGATAAAGTTTCAGTATTACTTTAGATGATCTATTGCTCACGCTTCTCGAAATAAATCCTAGGACCCTATTTGCTTTATTTCTCGCATTAATACACTGTTACCTTGGTTTAAGGTCGTTACTAATCATAACTCCTAGATCTCTCTCGCATTCCGATTTGCTAATTTCTTTGTTATCTAAGCTGGAGGTATATTGGCTACGGCCGTTCTAGATGATAGATATTTATACTGATAGACAGACAGATAGAAATAGACTGACATACTGATAGACAGATAATTGATAGATTCCTGAGAGAGAGAGAGAGAGAGAGAGAGAGAGAGAGAGAGAGAGAGAGAGAGAGAGAGAGAGAGAGAGAGAGAGAGAGAGAGAGAGAGACCTGGGATTACCTAATTTGCATATTAAGCTTCCTTCCCCTTACACGTGTCTTTAATTAACCCAATATTAATCAAGCCTCATTAAATCCAGCGTATCCTAATTACCGATGTGGTTGTCAGATATAATTCTTAAAAACATATAAATAATGCTTGACGGGGACTCGCCTACACCTAATCTATTTTACTTGTTACACCTACGTATTCTGTAATGTTTCAACCTATACTTAACTACCGTATCATATTAATTATCTAACACTAACACTGACACTGCTTAAATAATATACAGCTGAATATTAACAGACTCGGAGGTCTTTGTTGTCATTCTACTCGGAGGTCTATTGTTGTCATTCTACTCGGAGGTCTATGAGGCAGTAGATAGCGATAAAGCTTACGATGTTATTTATCTGGACTTTAGTAAAGCTTTTGATAGAGTCCCACACGAAAGGTTAGTTAGAAAGGTTCGAGCACACGGTATAGACGGCGATATCTTAAAATGGATAGAATCCTGGCTGAAAGGACGAAAGCAGAGAGTATTAATAAATGGAACTAAGTCGGACTGGGGATTAGTAACTAGCGGTGTACCACAGGGTTCAGTACTCGGTCCCTTATTATTTATCATATATATAAATGATCTAGACTTAGGAGTCAATAGCAGAATCAGCAAATTTGCCGACGATACAAAAATAGGGCGTATCATTAACTCGACTGACGATTGCCATTACTTACAAAAAGACCTCGATACATTGTCCAAATGGTCTAAAACTTGGCAAATGGAATTTAACGTTGAAAAATGTAAAGTACTTAACGTAGGCAAGACCATTGGAGATACTAAATACAGCTTAGATAACAAAGAAATTAGCAAATCGGAATGCGAGAGAGATCTAGGAGTTATGATTAGTAACGACCTTAAACCTAGGCAACAGTGCATTAATGCGAGAAATAAAGCAAATAGGGTCCTAGGATTTATTTCGAGAAGCGTGAGCAATAGATCATCTAAAGTAATACTGAAACTTTATCTAGCATTAGTAAGGCCACATTTAGACTACGCAGTACAATTTTGGTGTCCTTACTATAGAATGGATATTAATTCGTTAGAAAATGTACAGAGAAGAATGACTAAAATGATACATGACGTCCGGAACCTGTCATATGAAGACAGACTGAAAAGACTAAGTCTGCATTCGCTAGAGAGGCGTAGAGTAAGGGGAGACTTAATTGAGGTTTTTAAGTGGATAAATGGTATAAATAAGGGAGATATTAGCAAGGTACTTAAAGTGAGCATACAGGATAGAACTAGAAATAATGGTTTCAAACTAGAAAAATTCCGTTTCAGAAAGGAAATCGGTAGAAATTGGTTTGGTAATAGAGTAGTAGACGAATGGAATAAGCTACCTAGTAAAGTAGTTGCTGCCTCTTCCATTGAGAGTTTCAAGCATAGGCTAGATAAGCATATGACAAATAAGGGGTGGATATAGAATAAAGAAAATATTATAACCAATACTAATTCAAAAATAAATTTTCTTTTCAGGTTACACTATGATAGTCTCTATTCTCCTTTCACACTTTCCTGTAAAATGTCCACGCCAGTTTTTCTATACGGCGTGGTGTTCTTTCTGACTTTTTCCTGCCGGTTTCGGCTGGAGGGTTTGGAGGGCGGGGGAGAGCCTTCTTCTTTGCTATCCTTATCTCATTCTAGTAGTTCAGTTACTCTTCTAGGAGCTGCCTAGCATGGGCCAACCGGCCTACTGCAGTTATCCTCTCTTCTTATGTTCTTATGTTATGTTCTTATGTATATGTAAAAAATGAATTGGAAGGAAGAGGTACAGTATTAGAGAACCCATTCGCGAGAAAATATTGGTTTCCAGTAGGAGATGCCTGGTATGGATCAACATACCCACTGCAGTAATTCTCTTCATGCAAGTTTTATTATTATTATTATTATTATTATTATTATTATTATTATTATTATTAGTAGTAGTAGTAGTAGTAGTAGTAGTAGCAGCCCCAGTTTCATCTGTAACGTGAACTTGGTGGACTGCAGACACTTCTTTGACAGTCCACCATCCTCCTGTTGGGGGATAGGGAAGGAGTTGAGGGAAGTTTTCATAATCTGGCAGTTGAACCTTCCAGTTATGTCAATGCCACCACATGGAGGCTTCCCTCTCCAACACACAAGCAATAAGAAGGAAAGGAAATGCCGAGACAGGAGTAAGGTAGCAAGTAGGGGGTGTGGAGAGTCAAATAGGGTAGGAAAAAGGAGGATTAAGGAAAGAAGGAAGGAGGGAGGAGGGAGGAAGCAATTAGAAAGGATCAGCTGAAGGAAATTGGGAAGGAGGGAGAAGACAGGGGCAGGCATGAAGAAGGAGGCGGTGGGGGAATGGAAAGAAGGGAGGAGGAAAGCGATGAAATAAAGAGGAAAAGATGAAGAAAGAAGGGAAGAGGAGAGGTAGGAGAGGAGGGAGGAAAGAAAAAAGAGGAAAGGAGGAAAAGACGGAGATAGAAGCTAAGAAATGGAGGGTGATGATGCGATCGAAGAGAGAAAAGATGAGAGACGCAGCAAGGAAAGGAAGGAGAAGAGGAAATGGGAGAAGATGGGTGGCATAAGAGATATAGTGAAGGATACGGTGCCTGGAGGTAGGTAGGAATGAAGGGAGGAAAGAAGAGAGCTGCTGAGGAAGGGAATGAGGGGGATGAAGAGAAAGAGGAAATGGAGGAGGAAATGATGGAAGAGAAGAATAATGAGTATGGAGCATGGAGGAAGGTAGGAATAAAGGAAGGAAAGAAAAGAAGCACAGAGGAAGGGAATGAAAGAAAAGAGTAAGGAGGAAGGGAAGGACTGAATGAGTAGAAATGAGTGTGAGAAGGTGGGAAAGGAAAAGCAAGAGGAAAATTAAAAAAAGGCCAAGAGAAGGGAAAGCAGGTAAGGAGGGAGGGAGAGAGGGGAGGGAGAATGTGCGGGGGAGGGAGGAAGAGAGGGAAGGAGAGTCTGCGAAGGAGGCACCGAGGAGGAATTCTAAAGAGGGAGGATACGGAGGGGAGAGGGAGAAAGAATTCGAGAAACAGGGAGGGAACACTTGAGAAAGAGGATAAAGAAAGATGAAGGGAAACGTAGGGGAGAGAGAAGGAATTCAAGAAAAAGGGAGACTGAGAAAGAAAAAAAGATGGAGAAAAAAGTAGGGGAGAGGGAAGGCTTGTAAGAAAAATGGAGGGAGCTTTGAAGATGGGGATAGGAAAAGGGAATGTGTGTGTGTGTGTGTGTGTGTGTGTGTGTGTGTGTGTGTGAGAGAGAGAGAGAGAGAGAGAGAGAGAGAGTTGCCAATTCGTCAAATATTCCACTCTGACGCCGTACCCATCCACACCTGTATCCAGTGGACAGGTCAGTGAGGAACTATAGGAGGTGGATAGGTGAATGATGAACTAGTAAGTGGATAGGTGGATGAGGAACTGATAAGTGGATGAGGAACTAGTCATTATTATTAGAGATACATGTTTATAAAGAAACTGAATACTGAAAATCATATATAAATGGTCGAATAATTAGGTAGGTAGGTAGGTAGGTAGAGAGAGAGAGAGAGAGAGGAGGGAAAAATGGGAGTGGAGCAGGCTGAGTGGTGAATAACGGGAGGCGGAGGTTGAGTAGGTGGAAGGCCGCGTGGAGTGAGGAGAAGGAAGGAGGGAAGGAGTGTGTGGAGCGGCCAGCCATTGATAAAGCTCCACCTCTCTGTCTGTCTGTCTGTCTCTTCCACTTAATCATTCTTTTATCATGCATTGTTTCTCATACTACTCTTCTACCTCTCCATCTCACCCATCTTTCACCTCCATTTTCCTCCTCTACCTCAAACCCCACCATTCTCTCATTTCTCCATCCTTGTTTTTCCTGTCCTTTCCTATTTTCCTGTCCATCATTTACTTGTTTTTCATTTCTCTTTCCTATTCTTTTGTCTTTAGTTTATCGGTGTTCATTTCCCTATTTCCACGTGTTTCATTTTCCTCTCCATCTTTTCCTTCATCATTTACTTGTTTTTCGTTTCCGTTTTCCATTTAATTGCTCCCGTTTACTTGTTTTTTGTTTCCCTCTCCACCCTTTTCTCCATTAGTTACTTGTTCCTCATTTTCTCTTTCTTTTCTTTAGCCATTTTCTAACTTTATTACATTCCCCTTTCCATCCTTTTGACTTTCTTTTCATTTCCTCTTTCCATCCTTTTTTTTTTTCTTCAGTTACCTTCCCCATTCACCTCATTTCCTCGTCCTCTTGATCCATCCACCTTGACCTCCACACTTTTACCTCCTTCGGTCCAATGACGATTTTTTTTCGCTATACTTGCTACCTATAGACGATTTTATTCAGCTCAGGAGCTTTTCGAACTGAAGGGGTGAGATAAGCTTCATTAACCTTGTCCCTACTATAGTCTCTCTGTTTTCACCTGGCAAAGATCCTTACCATATTTTTTTTACCTCAGTTCATGGGCAAGTGTAGTAAGAGTCGAGGGCTGATTTGACTAGTAACCATGGAGACTCAAGCCTTCATAATTATGGCTCACCGATTCTCATGGAACTTCGACTTAGTATTCAGTGAGAGTGCTTCAGTTCCGTCAGATGAAAACAAAATCTCACTCTTAAACTTATTTGGCTACAGAAAGAATAAAATGGAGAATACGGTACTAAAAGGATCATGTCCTTCAGGTTGAGACGGCTGAATAAAATCGTCTGGAAATCGTCGGAATATTGTACAGGACTCCCCGTGGTGGTGAACGGGCTTAGGACTTCATTACAATGATGTTTTTCGTTCTCTATTAGTGCAAACGCAAGACGAGTTTAACAATTTTTAAGGGAGACTTTTTCAAACACGTTAAATATTGCCTTCAGTAGCCTTTACATTGTTAGTCAGTTTATTTCAAGTAGGCGGAGATCTTTCGTCCTTTTGCAGCTTTTTCTCGTAGCTCAGCATCCTTTCCATAACACTTCTTCCTGACTTACCCACTGATACTCTCTTGCTATGACCCATATTCGAGATGGGGAGATTGCAATTTTTCGCCTTTTTCTTTTTTACAGAAGATAAACGGAGGAAGGAAATCCAAATTAATTAAAAAAGAAAAGTAAACAATAAAGTGTATCGGACAAAATCATCTGACGTCAGCAAGAATAGCCAACAATAAGTAATACGCCAAGGGACTGAAGGGGTTATGGAGGCCGAATTTAACACCTACAGTACAGTCGATGATCCATTACAAGTGGAAATGTTTGGTGGGAGAGACACAGCTTAGAGTTTAAATTATTTTTTTTTTCCTCTAACGTTTCGGATTGCACAGAACCCAGGCTCAAAAGACGGGTTCTGTGTAGCCCGAAACGTTAGAGAAATGAAGAATTCAAGCGCTAACCTCTCCACCCAACATTTCCCTTCAACCCCTACTACTACTCTTTTCATTCTAACTTGGCCTAAAATTGCCATCCCTCCACCTTGAATGTTGAATTGTAACAAAAGACAAACACAAGAATACGATGTTAGTCACGAAGAAGTGGTGTGGGTAGGAAATGGAACAGTAGTATCGTCTTTTTCTGCCACTGAGCTACAAGAACCTAACTGCAAAAGGACGGAAATCAAGACAGAGAGTAAAAAATAGTAGCCAACAAAATTAAAATAACCGTCATGACCTGAATACAGTCAATAAAATCGTCTGTTAGTAGTCAGGGATTTTCGAAGGTATTAACGATCCTTTAACGATTTTGATTTGCAGGAAGGATATAGAGGCTGCAGTCCTACCATATACAGGAAGGGTAAAAAGAGGGGAGTGCAAAATAAAATCGTCTGGTGAAGGGTTTAAGTCAGCTGAAAATGGATTCTGAATTTAATAAAACAGTCTGCAAGTAGTTGGAATATAATGCAAAACTGTCCTGGGGAAAAAATCATCTGGTAGCCTACTAGTCATCATAGAGGATTCTTGAACTGAGTAAAATCGTCAGGTGGTTGTCTAATGGAGAGAGAGAGAGAGAGAGAGAGAGAGAGAGAGAGAGAGAGAGAGAGAGAGAGTTAAAAGTCAGTGAAAGATAGTGAGAGAGGAAGTCAGTGGAAGATAGAGAGGGGAGTGGAAGTTGATGAAGGTGGAGGAGTGAAGGAGGAGAGGGCAGAAGGGAGGAATTAGGGAGGGAGGGAGGATGGGTGGAAGGGAGATGGGGGAAGGGAGGGTTGTAAGGGAGCTGCCAGATATCACCAACTGCACAAATACACCGACCTGCCTCAAACAGGAAACCCTCGACAACTCAGATACACAAAATGTTTTCAGATCAACTCATAGCGTGGAAATCTAGCTCAAAATCATGCAGTTAAGGCAGCAGCAACCAGGCTAGGGGAACAAGTGACAGGCTCGTTAAGTGTCAACAAGAGGAGGAGGAGGGAGGTGCTCCGACTGGGTTCAGAACACAACCACTCACCCTCACAAACACGATGTCGGTTTTTATACATTTTCTTTCATATTTCCCCTGCTTCGTCAGCGAGATCGTAATTACAGCTCCTAGGACATATTTTGCTGTTATTTATTTGAATTTTTGGGCAAAATGAAGTTGTGAAATGTATAAAAATGCAAGTAGACAAACTAAACTTTAAAAGATTTGGCACCAGCGCACACAGGGGTCGAGTAGTTTGGGACGTGTGGCCGGAGGGAGAAGGGGTGGGAGAGGGAGGGGAGTCCTTAGGGGGTTATTCGTCGGGTGGGGGAGGGCAGGAGGGGGATGGAGGAAGTGCTGGAGGGTAGGTGAGGGGGAGGGAGGAGGATTGGCAGGAGGGGATGGAGGGAGGGTGTACCTAAAGGCGAGTCTCTCCTACCTCTCCTGTTTGCTCCGAGTTGCATAGACGTAGACTGAAGGGAAGGGGTTACATAACACCCACTCTATGTAGCTGGGACTCGTCACAACATAACACACTGGGGAGCTACTTCACAGCATAATGTAGTAGGGACTTACTTATCAAGCTTAGATAACAAAGAAATTAGCAAATCGGAATGCGAGAGAGATCTAGGAGTTATGATTAGTAACGACCTTAAACCTAGGCAACAGTGTATTAATGCGAGAAATAAAGCAAATAGGGTCCTAGGATTTATTTCGAGAGGCGTGAGCAATAGATCATCTAAAGTAATACTAAAACTTTATCTATCATTAGTAAGGCCACATTTAGACTACGCAGTACAATTCTGGTGTCCTTACTATAGAATGGATATTAATTCGTTAGAAAATGTACAGTGAAGAATGACTAAAATGATACATGACGTCCGGAACCTGTCATATGAAGACAGACTGAAAAGACTAAGTCTGCATTCGCTAGAGAGGCGTAGAGTAAGGGGAGACTTAATTGAGGTGTTTAAGTGGATGAATGGTATAAATAAGGGAGATATTAGCAAGGTACTTAAAGTGAGCATACAGGATAGAACTAGAAATAATGGTTTCAAACTAGAAAAATTCCGTTTCAGTAAGGAAATCGGTAGAAATTGGTTTGGTAATAGAGTAGTAGACGAATGGAATAAGCTACCTAGTAAAGTAGTTGCTGCCTCTTCCATTGAGAGTTTCAAGCATAGGCTAGATAAGCATATGACAAATAAGGGGTGGATATAGAATAAAGAAAATCTTATAACCAATACTAATTCAAAAAAATTTTCTTTTCAGGTTACACTATGATAGTCTCTATTCTCCTTTCACACTTTCCTGTAAAATGTCCACGCCAGTTTTTCTATACGGCGTGGTGTTCTTTCTGACTTTTTCCTGCCGGCTTCGGCTGGAGGGTTTGGAGGGCGGGGGAGAGCCTTCTTCTTTGCTGTCCTTATCTCATTCTAGTAGTTCAGTTACTCTTCTAGGAGCTGCCTAGCATGGGCCAACCGGCCTACTGCAGTTATCCTCTCTTCTTATGTTCTTATGTTCTTATAACACATTAGGGAGTTACTATCACAACGCATTTAGGAGTTACCAAAGTATTATAGCTATTACAAAAGAAAAAAAAAAACTATGGAGCAGTGTTAAGTAGTAGGAAATTATCAACGCAAAACGTAGGGTAATACCGATCAAGAAAAATCTTAGCACAAAAAAAAAAAAAAACTTCAAAGTGGCACAAGTCTTCGTTAGATCTTTCCCTTGGCGATTTATTTTGCATATTTCACCTTATCATTTTCTTGTATGGTGTTTATATAATCATTTCAATATCGACATAGTTTCCATCAATAACTGGCAAGCGGATGTTAAGGTGTAACGTGAAGGATAAATCGACAAGGAGGAGGCGTTACGAAATATCCAAAGTAACTAGAAATACGGAGTTAAAATATATATAGCCTGGTGTTCCGTAGCTTGGAGTTACGTATCAATGTGCAATTTTAATGTGGAGTTACGTATCACTGCATAAGTAACCTAACTTAGGAGTTGGTTACTTATTTTTAAAAAGTACTACAGAGAGTATTAGCCTAAGTAACTAGGAGTAATTCATCAAAGCACGGCGTATAATAGCAAGGTGTTACTTGGAGTCACAAAAGCCAGGTGTTACTTAGCAAGGATTTACTTTTTTTAAAAAATTGCAATGAAGAAGGAACCAAAGGCCAGAAGCCCGTAAGACTGTTCCTTCCAAGAAAAACAAAAACAAGATAACAGAGAACCAAATTCAAAATCTGTTCATTTCGAGATGCCTGGACACACTTCGTTTGAAAGACCGAAAGTTACAGGTTGTAGGAAATACAGACAGAGGAAGACAGTTCCAGAACTGACCCGTTGCATACATGAAGGACTGGAAGTAACAGTTATTTCTTGCATTAGATAGCTGGAAAAAAAAAGGCATGAGAGTTTGTTGCTAGACGGGTGTTAGGCGTCGGCCGCAGTGGTGGAGGGATGCAAGCAAACAGTTCAGCGGAGCAGTGACCACTGAAGCAGCGACAGAAACGAGATAAAGATGCAACAATGCTGCGAAAAGACAGAGGTAGAAGGCAGCCAGTAAGAGGAGGAGAGTTAATGAGACGAAAAGCCTTTGACTCCACCTTGTAGAGAAGAGTTGCGTGTGGGAAGCCTCCCACACGTGAGAGTTGTACTCTACACAGGGGCGAAAAGAACCCGTGTTTAAAGTCAACAGCCGTGCAGGGGTAAGAAGGCATGGATTCGACTTAACACACCAAATCTCTTGGAAGCAGATATTACAAGAGATGCAATATGATCTTTCCAAGATGAATCCCGAGAGAATGAAAGCCCAAGCTTGATTAAAGGTGATGCAGGACTGAGTTGGATATTATTAAAAATTAGATGATACTCCTGCGGAAGAAAATGGCAGGTTAAAAGTTGTAATAATTGAGTTTTTAAAGCATTAAAAACAACAAGATTACTTTTACCCCAATCAAAGATATGAGCCAAGTCAGACATTAGGTGTGCCATAGCCTCATCCCTTGTTTGTTGAAGTAACTGAGATGGACGCTGCAGGAAGCGATTGGAAAGGTGAAGGGTGGAGTCATCAGCGTATATGCACTGTGGAAAGTAAGGTAGCAGGAAGATATCAGTACAACACTAGTAAAAGTAGTCGTAGTACCAGGTTCATCTGAAACGTGAACCCGGTGGACTGCAGACTGAAGCTGCCCTCTCCGACACTGCAGACTGAAGCTGCCCTCTCCTACAGTACACAGTCCAACTCTCGGGGGATAGAGAGGGAGTTGAGGGATGTTTGCATAATCAGGCAGCTCCTTCACCCAGTTATATCGGTGCCACCACATGAAGGCATCTCTTTTCTGCACCAACGCAGTAATGTATAACACCAAAGTATTACATAGTCCTGAGTTACTTACAAAATTGTAACGTGCTGTAGCAAGGTGTTACAAATATCAGCTACAAGCCATTCGAGTGTGATAACTTGCTGCCGTAAGTTAGGCTGTAATAAGTAACATAGGAACACAAAGGGAAGAGGATAAAGTAACGTGGGGACATAAGGAAAGAGGATTACAGCCGCCCTACTGCAGTTATCCTCTATTCTTAAGCGCTTATGTTACTAATAGCAGGTTTTTATGAAGCTAAACGTGGCAGGTTTTATGTACTATACGTAGGAGTTCGCTACATATCACAGAGTAACATTACCTTAGTTCACTGCACCCTATTCATAATGAACAAAGAGGTAACGCAAAGAAAAGCAAAGGCTGATTTCACAACAAGACGGAATACTCGTAAAAAACAATATGAACATAATAGAGGAAACATAACTTAAGAAGAGAGCATAGCTGCAATAGGCCGGTTTGCCCGTGCAGCTCTTATAAAAGTGTAACTAAATTAATAGAACAAGATATGGATGCCGAAGAAGAAAAAAAGGTAAACAACAGCAAGAAAAAAAAATGCCGCATGAGAGGAAAACAGTAAGTGACAGGTTATAAGCATAAATGTAGCAGAAAGGAAAATTAGGAACAATTAAGCTTAAGACAGCGAGGAATGATATATATATATATATATATATATATATATATATATATATATATATATATATATATATATATATATATATATATATATACGCTAACACAAACAATGAGCAATGACATGAAACAAATGAGTTAAGGAAAGCCGATCGTATCGTAACATAAATGAGAGAAAAAAAAAAAACGGATAAAAAATCAATAATACTGGAAGGAATGTGGAAGAACAAAAATAACAAAAGTACTCGACATGAGAGTTCACAGGATCCTAACATAAAAAGCAGTTACACACACACACACACACACACACACACACTAAAACAAAACTTGGGATACCGCCAACTTCCTTATATGGCAGAGAACTAGAACAAAGGACGAAGGCACAATAATAATAATAATAATAATAATAATAATAATAATAATGATAATAATAATAATCAAGGAGGATATATAACGAACAGTTAGCACATCAGCCAGCAACACTGGGAACATTATCACATCCGGGTGGCGGTGAGCAGACTACTTATTTGTAAAGGAAGCTCGCAAGGGGCTTCACCATACCGAAGCTCCTTACAATGCTTCACTATAGTTTATGACAGTATACATTTTCACAAGCATGGGGTTTCACTCCAGCGGAAGCCCACATAATTCATTACTTACGCGAAGCCCTCATGGTTCTGCACCTGTCCACTTTTTCTGTATCTGACTTTCTTTTTACGACATACTATTTTCTTTGACTCCGAGAAACCCATCTATCAAATCTTCAATCCACTGACTTTTATTTATTTATCCATTTATTTACTTTTGTCAGCCTTCCAGACTTAGGGGGATTTCTTGTACAAGTAATGTATGTGTTTATGAAGTCTACTATCTATCTATCTATCTATTGCCAGACGCCTCAATCCCGTTTGGGGTGGCCACAAACAAATCGCCTCCAAGTCGCCCTGTCCCCCGCCATTTCACTACCCTGCTCCCAACTCATACCCCCCTCTCTCATATACCTCTCCACCCCATCCCTCCATCTCATCCTCGGTCTCCCCCTCCCTCTTCCACCCTCCACCCACTCACATACACTCTCTTCGTCAGTCTTTCACCCTCCATCCTCTCCACATGGCCAAACCACCTCAGTGTGTTCCTCAAACGCTTCCTATCACATCCACATCAACACCACAACGCTCCTTTATATCCTCATTCGTCAGCCTGTCTCTCCACGTGAAGTCTACTGCATATCTAATTATCTCGCTAAACTCAATAAAAATCCTCTTGAGAGACCACGAATAAGTTAAAAGGGGTGTCGTGAACTGAAGTAATTAACGGTTGTCTTGATTCACGCTTCGGCTAAGAATAAAGAGCTTTGTTTCATAATAAAGACGACTTTATTCATCTCAGAAAAACAGGCGTAGCCATGGAGGGATCTTGGGGAGGTCCGCCCCCCGCCCTCAAGTCAAACCATTGCTCCCTCCCCACTGTCCCGCCATTTAAAGTTTCGGATTATTTAATGTATGCAAACTACGTACCAATTCCTTCCCCCACCCCCAGTCAAAAGAGTCAATGAAGAGAGAAACCTGTACTGAACACAGGAAAAATCATCTGATAAATTACCAATATGCTGGGAATCGAACCAGGAACTCTCAGGTCAGAGCCAGGCAGCATACCACTACACCACGACCAGGTAAAAGTTGGCTCACGTTGTCACAATCTTGTAACCAACGTCCCTCCGCCCCCACTGTGGGCATCAAGAGGATGAGTTAACCCCCTGGCATTCGGGCAAGTAGATGCTTTTAATCTATCCCAAGCAATTACCGCAAGTCAGAATGAAGAGAGAAACCTGTACTGCCTCCGTTACAAGATTGTGACAACGTGAGTTAACTTTTACCTGGTCGTGGTGTAGTGGTATGCTGCCTGGCTCTCACCTGAGAGTCCCTGGTTCGATTCCCAGCGTATTGGTAATTTATCAGAAAAGAGTTAATGTTGGATATGGACAATTTCAGTCAGCTTAACTCCTTAATTCCAGTGACTCAAAAACGTACCCAAACGTTATATCTAATGGCCAGTTTTTCTTTACCTGAGGGAAGTGGGTAACTCTGATTACTAAGTCGAAGTTGGTGAAAATAGATGACCCGTAGTTATGAGGTAAGAATGAGTCCCCTTGGTTACTAGTCAAATAAATTCTCCAATCCCACCATACGAGGCTATCAGTTATGTTGAGAATGAATTAATTATCTTCAGCCGATTAAAACCAGCTGACTATAATAAATAATAATTCAGATGTGATAATAGCAAATTAATATTTATCCAGGGATCACTGGTGACTAATTATCCAACCCAAAATGATTAGTGAATAAATTACCCGCCGAAATAATTACTGAATGATTACCCGCCTCAAAACAGGTAGTGAATAATTAGCCAAAATATCGAAATAATCAAATCATAGTGATTAGTTACCCACGTATCAAATTAAATCGATCATCAGTAATTAATCTTGCCTTTCATATTTATTTGATTGATTGGCTGACTGACTGACTGAGTGACTGATTGACTGGCTAACTGACTGACTGATTGGTTGATTAACTGATTGACTGATTTTCTGTGGTTCCTTCTTCCTTACTGCTCATATATAGCAATAACCCAAAGACCAATGTATAATTAGCCAAGTATAACATTCAAATTTAATTAATTGACTAAGGGTACTGTGTCCATGAATAATTTGGGTAATGAGACGCAGGTAGGTAGGAGGGTCCCGGATAATCAGTGAATAATTATACCTGTGTGAATAATCAAGCAAATTATCGCAGTCTCCCCTTTGACAGGAGGGGTGGTGCGTCGTTAGCAGGGTGGACAGGGGGCTGGCAGGGGCGTGGAAGGGAAGGGTATGTGTGTGTGTGTGTGAGAGAGAGAGAGAGAGAGAGAGAGAGAGAGAGAGAGAGAGAGAGAGAGAGAGAGAGAGAGAGAGAGAGAGAGAGAGAGAGAGGATGATCGCTATGTAACAACAGGATGAGAAAGACACTGGAAACAAGGGAGAGAGAGTTTGGCGGGGAAGAGGAAGAAAGGGGGATAGGAAGGAAGCAGGAAGGGAGGGAGGGAGGGTGAGAGGCAAGTAGAGGGTGTAGCAGGAAGCGGGAGTAACACAGGTACTCACATTACACGCTGTACATACACATTACGGTACATGAGAGGCGAACCAGTTGTCAGTGTAAAGCAAGAAGAAGAAGCAGGAGGAGGAGGAGGAGGAGGAGGAGGAGAGCAACAACTACAATAATAATAATAATAATCACAACAGCCTTAATGATCCACGCGAGGAGGCTACGTATGGTGACGCTGTGTCAGAGAGAGAGAGAGAGAGAGAGAGAGAGAGAGAGAGAGAGAGAGAGAGAGAGAGAGAGAGAGAGAGCATAGTAGGAGGGGAGGGTATGCGACAGGAAGGAAGGGATTCAGAGATAAAGAGAGGAAGGAAGAATTACACTGTTATACGGATTTACACACACACACACACACACACACACACACACACACACACACACACACACACACACACACACACACACACACACACACACACACACAATTTCCTGCTAGTTAGGGAAAAGAAGAGCAAGAGGTAAACTTTCTCCTAGCACACCTCTCCCCCAGGCAACGTAAACTGACAGGAAACGAGATAGAGAAGATAGATAAAGTAACAGAGATCCATCCATCCATCCATCATCCAATCCTACATTGCCCCATGAGGAGCGTAGGAGTCCGGGGCTAAGCAGTTGGTCCCGACGTTTAAGATGCAAATAGATAGACTGATGGACGGACAGACATACACAGAGACAGACCGACAGATAGATAAAGATAAATAGATGGATGGCTAAATAGATAGATACTGAACGTCTAATGAAAGATACAGACAGACAGACAGACAGATAGATGGATAGATAAAGGCAGACATATATATATATATATATATATATATATATATATATATATATATAAGAACATAAGAACATAAGAAGAGAGGATAACTGCAGTAGGCCGGTTGGCCCATGCTAGGCAGCTCCTAGAAGAGTAACTGAACTGAAATTAGGTGAGTAGACTGTAGCACCAGTCGAGCAGGGCAGTACTCCCGAGGTGGATGGAAAGCTGATGACAGGGAGTGCTGGAGCTCCCGTTTCATCAGCCCTCAGGACTAGTTCCTGACCATCCCCCTTTGCTGAACTTTTTCAGTGTCTCAGTTACACAGAGAGTAGGCCAGCATGCTCTCCAGTACAAATTTCTCTATCTATCTTCACCAAACTACATGTACAGTACACACTACACTTCCTATTCAAAATTTACCAAAATGGCGTCAATTCACCCAGCCTCGGAGTCCCCAGGGGGGGGAGGACCATAAATGCCCCCGCCATCTGCCCCTCTCCCGGTGACGACTCGAGGTGCCTGGAACCACTGTCTGACTCTCTTCTTCTTCATTTCTGCAACATTCGCGGCCTTTCATCTAACTTTCGCTCTGTTGAGCACCACCTCTCCTCCTCTAAACCTCACCTTCTTTTTCTAACGGAGACTCAGCTGTCTGAGGCAACTGACAGCAAACCCTTTTCTGCATCCTCCTACTTTCTCTATACTCATTTCAAAGCCAAAGGTGGCTGTTGTGTATACATACGCAACGACTTATCTTGCTCTCGTGTTCCTGAACTTGATTCTTCTGAATTCTCCACTCTCTGGCTTCGGCTTTCCTGTCATTCTCTGACTAAATATATCTGTGCTGTTTACTTATCCCCTAATTCTACTGACTATCTAAAATTCTTCGACTATCTTACTTCTACGATGGAACACATTCTGTCCATTTCTCCTTTCTCTGAAATCTCCATTCTTGGAGATTTCAATGTTCACCACCACCTTTGGCTCTCCTCTCCTTTCACGGATCCACCTGGTGAACAAGCCTACATCTTTTCTATCCTTAATGACCTAGAGCAGCTTGTACAGCACCCTACCCGTATCCCTGACCGCCTTGGAGAGAGCTCCAACATACTTGACCTCTTCCTCACAACTAATCCTTCTGCTTACTCTGTTAATCTTTTCTCTCCGTTGGGCTCCTCCGATCACAACCTTATTACCTTAACCTGTCCTATCGCTCCAGTACGGCCTGCGGACCCTCCAGGAAACGTCGTCTCTGGCATTTTGGAGCCGCGGACTGGGAGGCCCTCAGGCAGTACTTCTTTGATTTTCCCTGGAATGATTATTGCTTCCATGGCCGTGAGCCATCTGAGTGTGCCTTGCGCATTACGGAGGTTATTCTCTCGGGCATGGAAGCATACATTCCTTTCTCATATCCTTTGACTAACGCAAGAAAGCCTTGGTTTAATCACGCTTGTTCTAATGCTGTCCGCAACAAGGAGAAGGCCTACAAAAGGTACCGGAGCCAACCCACCCCTGAATCACATAATCTTTACGTTTCTGCCCGGAATCGTGCTAAGTCTGTTCTTCGCTCTACTAAAAATAATTTCATCCATACTAAATGCTCTCAACTCTCCAACTCAATTCTTCTCGCTCCTTCTGGCACCTTGCCAAAAATCTTTCTAACAACTTTACCTCATCATCCTTCCCTCCTCTTTTCTACTGTGATGGTTCTGTAGCTATTTCTTCTACTGATAAAGCAGATCTCTTCACACAGACTTTCTCCTCCAATTCCACCTTAGACGATTCCGGTGCTGTTCCTCCATCACTTCCCCCCTCTGACTTCCTCATGGCTGACATTAAAATTTCTTCAGTTGATGTATTTTCTGCCATTACTGGCCTCAGTACTAACAAGGCATATGGGCCTGATGGGGTCCCTCCTGTTGTTCTCAAAAACTGTGCTTCTGTGCTTACACCCTGCCTAGGCAAACTATTTCGCCTTTGTCTGTCAATTTGTACCTTTCCTTCTTGCTGGAAGTTTGCTCTCATTCAGCCAGTCCCAAAGAAGGGTGACCACTCCCAACCCTCCAACTATCGTCCAATTGCTTTAGCGTCCTGTATTTCAAAAGTTTTCGAGTCAATTCTTAATAAAAAAATTTTAAGGCATCTTTCCTATCACAACCTTCTTTCCGATCGTCAGTATGGGTTCCGTCAGGGACGCTCCACTGGCGATCTTCTCACCTACCTTTAAGACTCCTGGTCGTCCTCCTTTCGGGACTTTGGCGAAAGCTTTGCCATTGCACTTGACATCTCAAAGGCTTTCGATCGAGTCTGGCACAAATCTTTAATTTCCAAACTGCCCTCCTACGGTTTCTATCCTTCTATCTGTACCTTCATCGCTAGCTTCCTTTCTGGTCGTTCTATAGCTGCTGTCGTAGACGGCCATCGTTCTTCTCCTAGATCTATCAACAGTGGTGTTCCTCAGGGCTCTGTCCTATCACCAACTCTCTTCCTTTTATTCATCAATGATCTTCTAAGCTGTACATCTAACCCTATCCACTCATACGCTGATGACTCCACCCTTCACCTTTCCATTCGGTTCCCGCAACGCCCATCTCAACAGTTACTTCAAGAAACAAGGGATGAGGCTATGGCACACCTAATGTCTGACTTGGCTCATATCTCTGACTGGGGTAAAAATAATATGGTTGTCTTTAATGCTTCTAAGACTCAATTCTTACACCTATCAACCCGACAAAATCTTCCACAGGTATACCCACTAATGTTTAATAGTATTCAGATTAGTCCTGCATCATCCTTGAACATGCATGGGGTTTCATTTACTCGGGACTTATCTTGGAAAGATCATATTGCATCTCTTGTAAAATCTGCTTCCAAGAGATTGGGTGTGCTAAGCCGAATCCGCTCTTTCTTTACCCTTGCACAATTGTTGACTCTATACAGGGGTTTTATCCGCCCCTGTGTGGAGTACAACTCTCATGTGTGGGGAGGCTCCCCACATACAGCCCTTCTCAATAGGGTGGAGTCAAAGGCTTTTCGTCTCATTAACTCTCCTCCTCTTACTGACTCCCTTCAACCTCTGTCTCTTCGCCGTACTGTTGCATCTTTATCTCTTTTCTATCGCTACTTTAATGGTCACTGCTCCTCTGAACTGTCTGCTTGCATTCCTCCACCTCTACGACGGGCGCGTAGCACCCGTCTGGCAGCAAACTCTCATCCCTTTTCTGTCCAACTCTCTAATGCAAGAGTTAACCGTTACTCCCAGTCTTTCATTCATGCAACAGGTCAGCTCTGGAACTGTCTCCCTCTGTCTGTATTTCCTCCTGCCTATGATCTCCAGTCTTTCAAACGCAGTGTGTCCAGGCATCTCAAAATGATCGGATCTTGAATTTGGCTCTCTATTGTATTTTGTTTTTCTCTTGGAGGGAACTGTTACTGCGGGCTCATGGCCTTTGGTTCCTTCTTCCTCGCATATAAAAAAAAAAACTAGAATGAGATAAGGATAGCAAAGAAGAAGGCTCTCCCCCGCCCTCCAAACCCTCCAGCCGAAGCCGGCAGGAAAAAGTCAGAAAGAACACCACGCCGTATAGAAAAACTGGCGTGGACATTTTACAGGAAAGTGTGAAAGGAGAATAGAGACTATCATAGTGTAACCTGAAAAGAAATTTTTTTTGAATTAGTATTGGTTATACGATTTTCTTTATTCTATATCCACCCCTTATTTGTCATATGCTTATCTAGCCTATGCTTGAAACTCTCAATGGAAGAGGCAGCAACTACTTTACTAGGCAGCTTATTCCATTCGTCTACTACTCTATTACCAAAGCAATTTCTACCGATTTCCTTTCTGAAACGTAATTTTTCTAGTTTGAAACCATTATTTCTAGTTCTATCATGTATGCTCACTTTAAGTACCTTGCTAATATCTCCCTTATTTATACCATTCATCCACTTAAACACCTCAATTAAGTCTCCCCTTACTCTACGCCTCTCTAGCGAATGCAGACTTAGTCTTTTCAGTCTGTCTTCATATGACAGGTTCCGGACGTCATGTATCATTTTAGTCATTCTTCTCTGTACATTTTCTAACGAATTAATATCCATTCTATAGTAAGGACACCAAAATTGTACTGCGTAGTCTAAATGTGGCCTTACTAATGCTAGATAAAGTTTTAGTATTACTTTAGATGATCTATTGCTCACGCTTCTAGAAATAAATCCTAGGACCCTATTTGCTTTATTTCTCGCATTAATGCACTGTTGCCTTGGTTTAAGGTCGTTACTAATCATAACTCCTAGATCTCTCTCGCATTCCGATTTGCTAATTTCTTTGTTATCTAAGCTGTATTTAGTGTCTCCAATGGTCTTGCCTACGTTAAGTACTTTACATTTTTCAACGTTAAATTCCATTTGCCAAGTTTCAGACCATTTGGACAATGTATCGAGGTCTTTTTGTAAGTTATGGCAATCGTCAGTCGAGTTAATGATACGCCCTATTTTTGTATCGTCGGCAAATTTGCTGATGCTGCTATTGACTCCTAAGTCTAGATCATTTATATATATGATAAATAATAAGGGACCGAGTACTGAACCCTGTGGTACACCGCTAGTTACTAATCCCAAGTCCGACTTAGTTCCATTTATTAATACTCTCTGCTTTCGTCCTTTCAGCCAGGATTCTATCCATTTTAAGATATCGCCGTCTATACCGTGTGCTCGAACCTTTCTAACTAGCCTTTCGTGTGGGACCCTATCAAAAGCTTTACTAAAGTCCAGATAAATAACATCGTAAGCTTTATCGCTATCTACTGCCTCATAGACCTCCGAGTAGAATGACAACAAATTTGTGAGGCAGGATCGTCCTTGCCTGAATCCGTGCTGACTTTCGTTTATAAGATTAAATTTTTCTAAGTGTTCTCTAATCTTATTTGCCAAAATTGACTCTAACATTTTTCCTACTATTGACGTTAGACTTATCGGACGATAATTCGAGGCAGCTGATTTATCACCCTTTTTAAAGATGGGCACTACGTTTGCGGTTTTCCACGTCTCTGGAACTTCTCCTGAACTTAAAGAGTCATTAAATAACGTTAAAAGTGGCTGACATAATTCTTCTTTGGTTTCCTTTATAATTTTTGCATATATATCGTCCGGACCTGGCGATTTTTGAGGTTTTAACTTATTAATTTCTTTCCATACGTCCTCCTTACTAATGGTTATTTTACTAAGAATATTTTCCGTATTCTCATGGTAAATATTTGCTGCTTGAGGGACCAGGCTTAGATTTTCCTTGGTGAATACTGATATGAAATAATTATTTAGGATGGAGCACATTTCTTTATCTTCACTGGTAATGTCACCTGATTCTGTTCTGAGTGGTCCTATCCTATCTTTATTTTTCGTTCGGTACATTTGATAAAAACCCTTGGGGTTTTCTTTTGATTCACTGGCAACCTTAATTTCATAACTTCTCTTTGCTTTTCTTATCTCCTCTTTACTTCTCTATTTAAAATTGTGTACCGGTTACGTAAGTGTTCCTCTCCGCGTTTTATTTTTCTATATATTCCTTTCCTTTGGCCTATGAGAGATTTTAATCTGTTGTTTAACCATCTAGGTTCTGAATTATTAGTTCTAAACGGTTTTGAAGGAATATATCTATCTATCTATCTATCTATCTATATATATATATATATATATATATATATATATATATATATATATATATATATATATATATCGTCACCCTCATAAAGAAATTGCCTAAGTAATTTTTTTCTACTTTTCGGGAAATCGAAGAAAAAGTGTCACATTTTCTTAACTTTCAATGACGTAGGCAGAAACTTGAGGCACATTTTAGACCACTCACGACCTAGACCTGGCAAATGCAGCTATACCAATAGGTGCGCCACGTGATGAAGAATTGATTGAGGCAAAAATCGAGAAATAGCCGAAAAATGACTTAGGCAGCTTCTTTATGAGGGTGACTATATATATATATATATATATATATATATATATATATATATATATATATATATATATATATATATATATATATATATATATAGAGAGAGAGAGAGAGAGAGAGAGAGAGAGAGAGAGAGAGAGAGAGAATTTTAAAAAGAAGTTAGAATGAAGATAAAAATATTAAACATAAAGAAAATCAACCGTGAAATTTTAAAGAAAGGCTTAAAATTAGGTGTAAATCCGACAGAAAGAAGGGAAATTTTATGGGAAAGTAAGAAAACAGGACTAAATATTTTGCCAAGCGTCGTTCACCTGTTTGTAAACGTAGGGTGTGGGGAAGAAGGGGAGAGAAGGGAGAGAAAGAAGGGGAGAGAGGGGAGACAAAGAAGGGAGACAGAGGGGGAGAAAGAAGGGGAAGAGAAAAAAGGGGGAGAGACGGGAGAGGAAGAACAGGGGGAAGAGGGGAAGAAAGAAGAGGGGGAGAGGGGGGGAAAGGAAAGGGTGAGAAACAAAAGAGGGAGGAGAGAGAGAGAAAGAAGAGGGAGAGAGGGGGAGGAAAAGATAAAGGAAAGAAGTGGGGAGAGGGATAGAAGGAGAGAGATAGAGGAAGAGTACGAGTGAAAATTGAGGAAGGAAGAGAGGATATATGCATGATGGCTAGAAGGAAGAAAGTAAGAGAAAAAGGGGAGGGCAAAGTGAGAAAATAATGAAAAAAAAAAGAGAGTGATGAAGGAAGAGGAAGAAGGAAACAAGGAAGGAAACAGAAGTAGTTAGAAACAATGGAAAGCAGGGAAATAATTACAAAAGGAAGGAAGGAAGGAAGGAAGGCAGAAAAGTAGGAAGGAAGGATGGAAGGATGAAACGAAAGAAGGAAGGAGGGAAGGAAGGAAGATATGAAAAAAGGAAAAAGTAAGTAAGTATGTAAGGAAGGAAGGAAGGAAGGAAGGAAGAGGGAAGGAGATGGCATAGCAGGAATTCAGGAGGGAGGGAGACAAAAAAGGAGAAAGGACGGAGGGAAGGGAAGGAGGAAGGAAGGAAGGAAGGAAGGAAGAAAGGAAGGAAGGAGGGAAGGAAGGAAACAGGGAAGGAAAGAAAGAAGGAAAAGAGGAAAGAAGGAAGGAAGGAAAGAAAGAAGGAAGGAAGGAAGGATAGAAGGAAAGAAGGAAAGAAAGAAGGAAGGAAGGAAGGGAAGAAAGAAGGAAGGAAACAGGGAAGGAAGGAAGGAAGGAAGGAAGGAAGGAAGGAAGGAAGGAAGTAATGAATACTGAAAAGAAGTTCAAAAAATAATCAAGGAACGAACAATAATACGTAAACGGAGTGAATACAATTGATGGTGAGGTGGACGGAGGGAAGGAGAGGGCGTGGCAGGGAGGGAGGAAGGGAGGAGGAGGAAGGAAGGGAAGGGAAGGGGAGAGACGGAGAGCAATTACCGGGACAGAGAGCGTATCAAAACAGAGTGACAGGGGCGAAGGACCCGGCAGGGGGAGGGGAAAGAGGGCAGGGGAGGGAGAGAGAGAGGCCAGGGGAGGAGAGAGCAGGAGAGGGAGAGAGAGAGCAGGAGAGGGTAGGAGGGGATGGTGAAGGTGAGGCGCTGGAGGGGATGGGAGAGAGAAAATAGAGAGAGAAAAAAAAGGAGAGAGGAAACAGAAGAAGCGTTGGGGTAGGAGGGAGAAAATGACGGGAAAGAGGGAGTCAGTAGAAGAAAACAGGGAGAGAAGAAAGAGGAAGGGGAAGGCAGGGAGGAATAAAAAAGTTTGGGAAGGAAGAAAGGAAGAAAGGTGAAGAAAGTCAGGAAGATAAGGATAAAACAGAGGAGAGGGATGGTAGAGAAGAGGGAGGGGAAGGGAAAAGTAGGTTCGGGAGAGAGAAAACAGGATGAGAGGAGGAAAGACTTGGCATAGGGTTGGTAAGATGAGGGAGGGAGAAGGGAAAGAATAGGGGAAAGGGGAGTGAAGATGGATAAAAGGAATTAAATGCTACCCGAAATAAATAAATCTATCTATCTATCTATCTATCTATCTATCTATATATATTGTCACTTCCCCACTCGTGGAATGTAGGTAAATCCACAGTTCGGTGCTATATTGCGGAGATATATTTACACAAGAACCTCAGAGGTCTTGCCCCCACCGCGCAACTACTGTATCTGCCCGGCAGAGGCCGGTGCGCTCCTGTGCCTCTCTAATAAAGCACTATGTAAGCAGAATTTTGAACTAGGCTAGACCTTAGGTAAGAGAAGTAGGTCACGTACACACTACCTAGAACACACTTAAATGCTACTGGTTTACAAGTGGTTGTATAGAAGTGGTTACAATATAATTATGCATAAATACTTATAAAGTATATATATATATATATATATATATATATATATATATATATATATATATATGTATGTATTTTGACTGAAAGAGAGAGAGAGAGAGAGAGAGAGAGAGAGAGAGAGAGAGAGAGAGAGAGAGAGAGAGAGAGAGAGAGAGAGAGAGAGAGAGAGAGAGAGAGAGAGAGAGAGAATGCGGGGGAGGGAGAAGGAATGGAAGGAAAGGAGGAAATAAATGAAAGAGGACTAAAAAGATGAAAATAGAGGAAGAGCTGAGGAGAGGGAGGTAAAAGGGGAGGGCAGGAGGAAAGGAAAGGAAAGGGAGGAGGAGGAAGGGAGACAAGGGAAAAAAAAACTAAGAAGTGGGGAAGGAAGGAAGGAAGGAAGGAAAGGGTGTGGTCGATGGTGTGGGAAGGATGATGAACGTGCGACAGGGGGTGTGGCAGGGATATGTAGGTGTGGGAAGAGTGTGACAGGGTGTGTGGAAAGGGTGTGGCAAAGGATAGGGTAGGGGTAGATGTGGCAGGGGTGTGACAGTAAGTGTAGGTGGGTCTGTGGGAAAGATGTGGTAGAGATTGCCAGGGTGTCAGAGGGTGAGGTTAAGGAGAGGAAATTGTATGGGAGAGATGTGATGAGGGTTTAGAATGTTAGGGTGTAATAAAATAAGTCGCTAAATGAGAAGTGTTAGGAAGCCTCCTCTGCCACCTAGAATACGGCCCAGTGAGTGAGGTAGAGGCAGCGTTAAAGGTGTAATAGAGGTGAGTGTAGTAGGTGTAGTCCAGGTGTAGCAGGGGAATGAAAGTGGGTGTAGAGGAGCTATGGTAGGGGTGTAGTAGAAGTGTGGTAGTGATGTGGTAGGAAGCATAAAGTATTCAGTGAGGCCTGGTTGTGGATGGCAGAAACTTGGTGTGGGGGGACTCCATTATAACACGTCAGCTGAGGTGGTGATTGCGAGTGAATGAGGTTGCTTTCTCCCACTTTCCGGCGCCAATCCGGTTCAGTGAATGAGTGTGACTGTATAAAAATAGTGACAGACAGACATACAAAAAAAAAAAAAAAAAAAAAACAGAGACAGACCGAAAGACAGAAAGACACATAGGCTGACAAAGAGACTAACAGACAGACACGAACACAAAACGTACACACACAGACACACAAACTCGTGCACATACACGCACACTATATGAAACACACACACACACACACACACACACACACACACACACACACACACACACACACACACACACACACACACACACACACACACACACACACAACGGGGCTAAACAAGTAAAGTGTCACCGAAAATAACAGAGCACAAAAGGGCAAAAGACCACAGTGATTCCAACAATAGCACACGAGAGTAAGAAAAGTTATCTGTTTGGAAACACGACACATTTGTGCGAAAGTGACCAAACTGTACTAACACGGACGGTGAGAATGAGTGAAAATGACGGATGTAAAAAATGAGAATGAGAATCAGTGAAAGTGATGGATGATGACAACACCTTACCAATGATGACAGTGAGTATTAAATTAAGCTGACGGTGAATAGCTGTGAAAATGTCTGTGAGAGTGAAATTGGCAACATCTGTTAAAATGACACTGAAGTATTAGTCAAAGAATAACAACAACTTAATTTTAGCATAATTCATTGAAAAAAGGGTATTACATAAATTACAAAAACTACCACTCCCAGGACAAAACGCTTTGAAAGTGAAGGACGACAACAACCACAGCTGAAGATTACAATGAAAGTGAAAACAGAAGAAAACGGTGATAAAACAGGCGAATTAAAACTGATGTAGTGAGTGAAAGAAAAACCGAAAAAAAAAGAGTACAGGGGGAACTAACAGGCAGAATATGAAAAAGACTGAGGATGACAATACCATATGACAGGGAGATTTAAAGTGAAGATGAGGGAAGATGATGACAATAACTAAAGACGGTGGTGTAGTTTAACCCCTTCACCTCAAGGACGTACTTACATAATTCTCACCATTATCGGGTAATTTCTTTCACATTAGGCGTGATATTTCGACGAGAGAGGATATATATAACCTCAATAGATATACCCTTAAACCAAAACCCATCCCATAAGCTGAGCAAAATCATCTGGTGTTGGCAAGAACTAAGTAAAAAGTACGTGATTGGACTGAAAGGGATAAAATGGCGAAGAATGATGAATAAAAACTGTAGTTATTCTTTCACCTTAAATTGGTAGTGATTTTTCGTCCTTTTGCAACTTACATCACGCAGTTCAGTGGCAGAATAAAATAACGTTACCTCTCTACATCCTTTCCATTGCACTTCTTCATGACTAGCGCTACGTTTTTATGTTAATCTCTTACTAGAGATCAGCTTTCAAGTGGAGACGTGGCAGTTTTAGGCCAAGTTCAAGTGATAAGAAAATCGAACTAAAACTGACAGGGAAGAATGCCTGTGAAAGGGAGGGACCATGACAACCTTAACTACAGTCGACAGGTTCAACTAGCTGGGATGGGTAATAAAATCAGATAATAAGTACGGCTGGCAGTAGAACTGGTCGTATTTTATGTGGCATTGAAGACGACGAACACGGTAGCTGCTTATGACAACAGTGCCAGTACAGCAGATGACAGAGATGAAAAAGCGACAACAATGTTGAAGATTACAGTGAGGCAAAGAATGTGATATACATCTCCAGTTATTACAAAAAACAAAGTGAAACTGACTATGAACAGCAGAAAAAAAGTAACTGAATCAACATAAATGTGAAAGACAAGCGAAAGGAGATAATGATTCTATAACGAGTCGCATATATATATATATATATATATATATATATATATATATATATATATATATATATATATATATATATATATATAAGCTGCAGACGACAAATTCGAAAATACTCGTACAGCAGAAAATGGTCCCCCCAAAAGACATAATATAGGCACTGAAAATAGCAAAAAGGACATAGTGTTACTGAATAAACTGAAAATGGCGACGAGAACATCTGCAGACAACAAAATGCACCAATACAGCAGATGAGGAGTACGATAAAAGCGACAGTGAAGCAGATGACGAAGATGGCACTAGCGGCAATAAAGCAGACGAAGATGACAATGGGGCGAGGGACGTGAGGCAGAGTGAGGCCCTGATTGAGGCAGCAATGGGAAAATGACGCCACCACTCCACCCTCATTGAACATGCTCCGTCCACATCTTACCCCAGTGACGTCACTGGTAGACGAATATGAACTAGGTGACATGGGAGGTTTCGTGGCAAGTCTTCTTTGGCGAGCTATTCTTGCACAGTGCACTTTCACATTCTCTTGTATGGTATTAATATTGCTTTCATAGTGACAAACTTTGCATTACCAACATACAATAGGATACTTAGAGGTAATAAAACGAATAAACTGCTAATGAAGAGGTGTTGCGAAATCTCCTAACCCCCTTAGAAAACGACACAGAGGCCTAATGGAGTAAGGTACGAGGGATTACAACGTGCTCTCGTCTAGATTCTACAATGTGACAATTCAACAATTTCCGATAATAGTTTAATAATACCACTGTGAGTCTATCATGCCTTCCATCTCTAACCACCCAATAAGCCTCTATAGAGCTCAGTATAATCGGTTGATGGTAGCAAGGATAAAATACGGAAGTTATGGTACTGAGCAAGCTAATTATTAACACACAAGTGACGGTATTCAGAAGGGTAATCAATAATACACAAGTTACGGTATTGAGGAAGCTAATCAATAATACACAAGTTACGGTATTGAGGAAGCTAATTACTAATACACAAGTTACGGCATTTTTACTGACTATATGAAGTACTGCTAGCTCTATAATAATCAGTTAGGTAATTGCTAATGCCAACTCTATAGTTTTGTGATATACAGCAACTTTTTCTTTTAAGATTTTAACTAAATTTATAGTTCATTAACCTTTTCTTTTTGATTACGTATTTTTCATTCTGTTATTTCATTTACCTTGGGAGTGGCTCTTCAAACTGGAGGATTTACTTAATAGCCTTCATTAACCCCTTCACTACCTGAGGCGCGGCGTGAGCTGAACACATTGTCTGCTGGTTGCAAGAATGAAACTAAAAGAACTCTAATTTTTTCCCCCATTTCCCTCCAGTCTTCTTTCCATCCTTGCACGTCATATCCTCTCGCTTTTTTGTCGTGTATAATCTAACAGTTTTCCTCAGAAAGTATTTGAAACTATAATTTTGTATCTGCTGACATCTGCTAACTAGGGGTTAAGGAGAGCATTTTTAAAACCCTTATATAACAAGCTGAAGAAATTGTTAAATCCTGATGTTCAAATGCTCGGTAAAATTTCATGTTCACTTCCCATATTTTCTGAACAACTTTCCCCGAGTTCGATTTACGAATTAACAGCGGCAAAGAGTTTTATACCGAAATAATTTAATCTTGTCTTCCTACATGTGTTATTTATATTAAAGAACATTCACTATCACAGAAAGAAGTATTCAGAGTCTGAGTAAAAATTGCGGTCACACTTTCTTGTCTCATAAATCTCTCAGCATAGAAATTAGTTGGGATGGGCAATTTATCACAACGAGCAGTATTCCTCTAGATTTATGAGGCTAACTTTACCATTTTTACTTTAATTTGGCCTAAAACTGCCATCTCTATAAATTGAATGCTGAGTTGTAGCAATGAATAAACGCTAAAATTTGGTACCAGTCGTGAAGAAGTGCTATGAACAGAATATGGAGCCGTTGTATTGTCATTTTCTGAGAGAGAGAGAGAGAGAGAGAGAGAGAGAGAGAGAGAGAGAGAGAGAGAGAGAGAGAGAGAGAGAGAGAGAGAGAGAGAGAGAGAGAGAGAGAGAGAGAGAGAGAGAGGTGAGGGTACAAACTGACAAAATTCTGGGTCAAGTTAGAGCAAACCAAGTACAGCAACATCTCTCCTATCAGTTCATTCCTGCATGTGACAGATTAAGAGTCTTCTATGTCACTACTGTCATTCTTTAAAAATATAAGTATGTGGAAAGAGAATGTTAGGTGTACTACGAAAAAAAATAAGTGTTAAAGGTGCTGATGAGTTTTATAAGTTTTTAAGAAGTATGGCCGGTTAAATAACACTTAAACACACACACACACACACACACACACACACACACACACACACACACACACACACACACACACACACACACACACACACACACACAGAGAGAGAGAGAGAGAGAGAGAGAGAGAGAGAGAGAGAGAGAGAGAGAGACAGACAGACAGACAGACAGACAGACAGACACACACACACACACACACACACACACACAGGCAGAAAGACAGAGAGAAACCAAACTGCATTACCACATTTCAGCCTACCTACTATATGCCAAAAATGTAAAGGCGGTTAACTTAAATAACAGACAACTATTCAATGTGGACCAAAGAAACCTCACGTAAAAAGCTTTTTGGATGACTATTTCTTGTCTTTTCTTTCTTTCTTTCTTTCTTTCTTTTTTTTTTTTTTTAATCTCCACACGGTACGCGAGGGTTACAACATTACTCGAGTCATCCTGCTGCTTGTCCTCATGGCTAACAGATAACAACTTAGCGGCTAAATTGACCCTAATCCAACCAATTTTTTATCGCAACCACACTAATCCAATCTCGCTGAATGTATCTTGAATTAATCCGGGCTATTCTGTATACTCTGTTCATTCTGACTAGGCGTAAAATTGCCATCCCTCCATCTAGCATACTGAGCTATAGCATGAGACTAATACTAGAATAAGCTGCTAGTCACGAAGAAGCGTTAAGGAAAGGATGCAGGGCTGTAGTAATAACTTTTCTGTAACTGATCTGCGAGAAACAGGTCGCAGAGGGACGAAACTCTCCGCCAAGTTAGAGTGAAGGAACTATAGGAAACTTCGTCTACAATTTTCCCATTTAAACAAGCTTAATCCATCTATCTAAGCTTTGTATTTCTTCCCCTTTGATCCATTAAATCACCTGACAACGATTTAATATTTTTGGATTTTTACTATACTGCTGTCAGACGATTTTATTCAGCTTAGAAGAGTCCCCTCGTGGAGAAGGGGTTAATGAAGGCTATATCTGACCTCTCCAGTTCCAAAGGTCTCCACTGAACTTCCCCCAGACTAAACCGCAACCTAGAATAACTTTGCCAAACTGAGAGAGAGAGAGAGAGAGAGAGAGAGAGAGAGAGAGAGAGAGAGAGAGAGAGAGAGAGAGAGAGAGAGAGAGAGAGAGAGAGAGGAAAAGTTGGTGGGAATGAATGGTTACCTACACCCTGTTTACTCTAACTTGGCCTAAAATTACTTTCTCTCCTTGAATGTTTAGCGGACACAGTCGGTTAACAGTAGTACATGGTGTTAGTCATGAAGAAGTGCTATGGAAAGGATGTACAACCATAGCACTGTCTTACTCACTGGGCAACGTGAAATAAGCTGATAAAAGGAAGAAAATCTGGGCCAAGTTAGAGTGAAAAAGGTATAGTTATGTGTTGCGTGGAGGTGTTACGTCTATCGAAGCCTAGCACAAGCATTTTTATCCTTTAGCCAAAACAAGTAAGTGATTTCGCAACACACCCTGTAAGTATATTTCTCTCTCTCTCTCTCTCTCTCTCTCTGCATCCTTTTTTGTTCTTTCTTTTTTCTTCGCCAATGTTTTTTTTCGTGTATTAAGTGGTGTTCGCCTCTCTCTCTCTCTCTCTCTCTCTCTCTCTCTCGCTCTCTCTCTCTCTTTTTCTCCATTTTTTTTTTTTTTCATGAATTTGGAGGTGTTTGGGTGTGTGGTGCAGTGTTTGGGTATTGCCTCGTGACTGAAGGGTAAGCAGTGGGGGTGTTGGTGAAAGCGAGGACTTGCGAGTATAATGATGTCAGTTTGTTAGCTGTGGTGGTGACAGTCATGATAACAGCAATTAGAAAGCTTAGATGGTAGTGATGATAAAGGGACCTAAGATAATGATGTTAGTTGGTTAGCTGGTGGTGATGATAACTGGCGATAAGATTATAATGATGTTTGTTAGCTGTGGTGGTGACAGTCATGATAACGGTAAATAGAACGCATAGATGATGGTGATGATACAGTAAGTGGACATTAGATTTCAATTACCGCATGTCATCGCACTCCCTGTTTAGTACCCGGCAATTCCCTCCGAAATAAATAATTCTACAAAACAACACGTGGACATGTTTTCAGGTTCTTCGTTCATTGTACCAGATTGCACTGTGTTTCTAGCGTTCAAGAAGTTGTTAGTGAGAGTGTATATATAACTGGAGTGCTACAGGAGGTAATGTGGTGAAACGGATAAGTACAAAGTGATGTCAGCGAAACGTATTACTGGCAGTGATCTAAATGCTTTGTGGAAGAAGTTAGTTAGGCTTAGTTGTAGCAGTAACGGAGAGGCTATGAAGTAAATAAGATACGATGGTAATAATTAGTAATGATATTAAAATGATAACTTACACGTGTTTGAATTTCTAAATTGATCGAATGGTAATTAACGATTGCTGTTATTTCTAAATTAATCGATGTGTCTATTATCCAATCCTTTATCATTCCACCAGGAGCGTAGGGGCCCGAAACTAGGTTACTTATCAATGTTTTTAAATGCTAGAGGGACCGGTCACCTTTCCCGGCGTCAGTTTGGGTAACGATAACCATCAAACGAAGTAAATGGCTCCCTGGGCTACAAGAAACCATTATGGCCCGTCACTCAGTGTAGATTCCCCTGAAGGCGGCGCTACTCGTACATCAAGTAAGTGGATCTAGGCCGCCCAAACTTACAGAAAATTGATAGCTTGATAAAGTATCGCTAAGTAGTTCATTGCGTGGTCGTGAAGATAACTGGGAAAAATATTAACTATCTAAAAGGTGCAGACAAATGATACACACAAGTACTGGGTCATTCCTTGCTGACGGATCACAGTGGAAAGAAAGGGGAGGTGGTACAGTCCATTTACTTAAGCTGGCCCAGATTTTCGTGCTTTATTTTTGCCTATTTCATCTAGTTCAGTAGCAGAAAAAGACAGTGCTACAGCTTAACAACCTTTCCACAGCACTTCTTCGTGATTAGCGCCATATTCTAGTGTTTATCCATTGTTACAGCTCAACATTCAATAGGAAGCGATGGTAATTTTACGCCCAGTTAAAGTGAACAGAGTATATCAGCAGGTGGGGTAAGGGGGGTGTAGGTGGCGCCAATGTCCCACTCCCCCCCTCCCCTGAAACTCATTAGCTCCCTAACACCTTTTCCAAAGCGATTTATTTTGCTCATTACACCTGACTTCCCTCTTCTGTGTTACATGAATCCTTAAGATATTGCCATACATTGCATAAATAACGTACAAAAAGACATTAACCAGCCGTATCCAAAAATTAATCGCCAAGGTATAGATGTTATGGAGCTTCCTTACCCGACGAAAACAAGAGCCAGTGACACTGTGTCATGTGTTCTCACCGGTACACATAATTATAAGGTTATGCAGGTAATTTGCGTACATACTGTACATACACATACATAAATACATACATACATATATACATACATTCTCTCTCTCTCTCTCTCTCTCTCTCTCTCTCTCTCTCTCTCTCTCTCTCTCTCACACACACACACACACACACACACACACACTAACGTTCTCGCTTGCCAACTGGTGGGCGGGAGTTCGCGCCTCGCTCAGGTTGCGAAATGTTTCACTGACGAAGTGGGTGGTTACTGTCCCCTTTGAGCAAGGGGACGGGTGTGTGCGTGTGTGAAGGTCACAGTCTTGCCCTTGGATCGGACTATATGAGCTCTCAGCTCCCTTCCGGGAGGGTAAAAGCTGACGATCACGACCATCAAGTGATCCTGACCGACCCAGTGAATTACACACACACACACACACACACACACACACATTCTCTCTCTCTCTCTCTCTCTCTCTCTCTCTCTCACCTGTCTACTAGCTGCGAAGTACACCAAACGGAGACCCTGAAAGGAAACAGAATCATTAGATATTTCATAGGTATACAATTTCATCCTAACAATAATCACAAACTAGGTAGGTAGGCAGGCAGGTAAGTAGGCAGTGAGATAGGCAGGCGGATTGACAGGGAAGGAGGTAGAATTTAAGTAGACACCTTATCACCTTGCTTCCCGACCTGCAGGTCGGTACCAGTAAAGGATGTAAAACTGCTCTGTTTTCTCTTTCTGCTACTAAGTAACGTGAAGTAAGCTGCACAAGGACGAAAATCTGGGCCAAGTTAGAGAAAAGAGTATTGTCACTGAGTCGCTGGTGAAGTAACTAGTAACTGAATAACGTGCGAAGTAACTAGTGCAAAAGTAAATAGCATTATATGGTGCTAACAACTACTGAAGAAATATGAGTAACTCGGTACCTATTGTCAAAGTAACCAGTATCTGAGTAACTAGTAATGAATTAACTAGAAAACAGAAATTATTAAGAAAGCAACTATTGACAAAGTAACCAATATCTGAGTAAACAAAAATTAGTAAGAATATAACTAGCAGGGAATAACTATAAATGAATCAACTAATGTCTGTAAATGAACATAATAACATAACAAAAGAGATAACTTCGGTAGGCCCCTTGATTCATGCTAGGCAGCTCCCATAACAGTGTGACTAGACTACGAGAACAAGACAAGGATGTTGAAGAAGGCGGCCAATAAACGATTTTTTTCCCCTGAGTAAATAAATAAGAATCGGTTATACCCTGTTCACCCTTACTTGGCCCAAATTGCCATCTTTCAGTCTCGAATGCTGAGTTGTTAGCAATAGATGAACGCATGAATATGGTGCCAGTCACGAAGTGCAGCGGAAAGGATGTATTAGTAATGTCTCCCAATGAGATACGTGATATAAGCTACAGAGGGACGAAAATCTAGGCCAGGTTAAGGTGAAAAGAGTATGGTATTCAGTAACAAAGAATTTACTACTGAAGATGCATCTAGGAACCGAATAGCTACTAGCCCAAGGAGGAACTAGTAGCCACAAGGAGGCGAGACCGAGCCAGCAGCTGGACGGAGGCTGCTCTCCTGTCCCCCAAGTCCTATTCTACGTCCACCAACCTAGGTTGCATATTCACTGTTATATTTACTCCAGTCGACATTTAAAAATGAAAATCTGCCTCTTAAGGTATTATTTATTAATGATGTGGCTGTTTTTTTAGTGAGAAATATGTGAAAGTGATAAGGAATTGATTCTTATTTGCGCAGATAAAGCCGAAACCAGGGACAAGTTCCGAACACAGCTCAGCATCTGCGCGTCTCCGATTCCCAGCCTTCACCACAAGACGTCGGGGGTTGAATTTCACTGAGCCCCACCAAACTCG